>NC_072734.1:75816672-75906652 GCF_026930045.1 Uloborus diversus
AACAAAATGTTTAAAAAAACTTAAAATTTTGACAGAAAACAAAGGGGGAAAAAAATCCAAGTTTTTTTTTTAAATCTAAGGGAGAAGTTTCAGTTCTTCTGCATTACTACTTTAAACAATTTTAATTATTTTGAAAATATTACTATTTAAACTTAAATTTTGAACGAAGCAAGTAACCTGGAATTTTTTAAAAAACAACCTGGAAAACCTGGAAAAGTCAGGGAACTTTTTTTAACCAAAAGTGTATGAACCCTGTTGGAATGTTTATAGACCAGTTCGAAAAAAATCCGATCAATAGTTCCTTTTTTATTCCAATTTAACTCACAATCCATTGGATAAATACGAATAAAATTATTGGCTGCAGAAATTAATTCGCGGGTGAAAGATCTCATTGATAAAAAGTTAGCTGTTGCCATTTTTCTTGAGTTTGAACAAATAAATTCTTTCTTTATTGTTTTATGGCTTTTCATGCAACGGGGGGATTTAAAACTTTTTCTATTTGATATTTTTAGCAATTGATTGATCTTGCAAACTGCGTGAGTACAAAATTTGAGTATAGTCACGGCTTCACTTGATACCTGGACCGATTATTATGAAAATTGCTATATATATATGTATTTTTCCACGCAGAAGGTGCATAATATGCTCATTGAAGCCACTCGCCACCAGGTGGCACTGCAGAGTAGCAACTTCTGCCCCGTTCAACCGATTGTCATGAAAATCAGTATAATGATGTATTTTTTTGTTGGCCTAGCAACGCGCGTCGGGTACAGCTAGTATTTCATAAAAAAGAAATAAATTTTGAAGAAAGTTTTTGCTTAAGAAGTCACACATGCATTTCTGATTTCTTAAGCAACAAAATTTTGTTCATCACCCTTATAAATTATTATTTTTTATGAAATATATGAAGCTTCACGTGTGGGACAAAATTACCATTTTCCGTGAAATGGCCCTGGACATGTTGTCGTAAACTTTTAATACATTTTTCTTTTGAAAATGAAAAAAAAATCTCAAAAGAGCAATAGCCCAGTAACCGAACTCAATCGATCCTTTGAAATATGACATACTGAGAAGAAATACCTTGCAGATAAAACCAAGCAGAAAAAGGTTATCATTAATTTCACGTACTATTTTCTCGGATTTTAAAATTTAAAATAGAGTAATAATCATAAAAAATTCATGCCACAGGGAGGTCCACTGACCCTTTGACCCTCCCCTGAATCCGCCCCTGTCACGATGTCAAGAAGAAATCTTTGGTTTTTGAGTTAATACTGATAAAAGCTTAAAAGTTATTACTTGTTCGCGTTTTTAATTTAATTGCTAAAATTGAACTTTCAATCGAAGAAAAACTTTGTTTTTTTGCTGTTATACTATTTGTTGTTGCTGCAGATTATAAAGGTTTTCTTTTCTTCAGACTTAAATGATTCTTTTATTTTATAACCAAGTGGTATTATTCTTTTATATACAGTAAACTCCCGATTATCCGCGGAATTGGGTGGCACAAGTGCCGCGGATAATAAAAATCGCGGATAACCGCAAAAAGACTAAAATGGGGGACAAATCAGGTAAAAATTGTCCTATCTCAAATTCTTAACTGTATTGATGCATAACACTTTCTGCAAACAGTGAAAATATATATAGAGTACAGTACAAATGTTTTGTATTTTTGCACAACCGAACTTAACATCAATAACAAACAAGTGTATGTACGATGAAGAACGCACAAAAAAAAAAATAATAATAATAAAATTAAATCAAATCAACCAATCAAGCAAAAACAACTGAGTGTAAATTTACAATTTTTCAAAAAAAAAAAAAAAAACAGCCACTGGTATTCGCTTTTTACTGCGAAAATACATGTTTGTGATTGTTGATTGATTCGCGGATAATCCGCCCCGCGGATAAACCGCTCGCGGATAATCGGGAGTCTACTGTATTTTGAAATTAACTAATTGCTTTTTTTTCCCCCTTGCATTTCAAAGTTGTTTGTTACAAAAGCGATCTAAGGTTTTTTTTTGTTACATACTGAATCATTGAGAGTTAACTTGTGTACTAAAGTAAATATCTTTATTTTTTTATTGTTAAAATGCTGTACTCATTCATTAAAACCTATGTTCTTGATTAGAGAAAAGCTCCTAGTGAATGGATGTCAAATGGTTTCATCTGTTTTGCATAAATATGTCAATTAATTAGTTATGTAAGAATAACTATATTACTTCTATTCTTTCATTATTACTTGTTATTCTTGCAACAATTATTATACTGTTTAAAACTTTAGTTCAAAATAATTTCAATTATTTTAAACTAAAGTTTTAACTCAAAAATGCCTCTTAGAACATAGCATTGCCACAACTTGCCACAACTTATATAGTTTTTGTATATAAAAGGGAACATTAGTCGTTAGCTTCTGAAATACAACTGAAACAGTGCTGGTTGTTTGAAGGGTATTTTAAACTTTTTAAAATTCTTCATTATACATCCTAAAAATATCTGCATCCTTTAAATAAACTGCCTTTATTCTAAATATGTTTATTTTAAACTGTTTTTTACAAATATGCAACATTATGTAGGAAACTATGCAGAATTCTTCTCGGGATTAAAAGGACCCCCGCCGTATTTCTAGGTATAAAAAGATCGCTGTAATTCTAGTGTTAGATTGAAATTTTATAAATGTATTACCAGAAATCCTGATATCTAAAGTAGAAGAAAACTTGTTATCCTTTTCTTTACAACAATTTTTAATTCTATTATTAATATTAAGTTGTACTAAAACTGCAAGCAAATTGTTTTTTATTACTAATTTACTGAAAACTACAATCATTATTGCACTTCTTAAACTTGATAAACCTACTAAAGAAACCTACATGCCTTGAATTTTCCCAGGCACTTGTATTATTTTATTTTGTAATTATTTTACTCATAATTTTCCAACGCAGAAATATTCTTGAACTTGACAATATATTTAAATCATTATACTTGCCTTAACCTCTCTCCAATTCCTTTCTGCAATGCATTTATTTATCAGGGGTGCCCACCTCTCTAAGAGCAAGGGCACCAGAATATATCGCTAAGACCCGCCCCCCCCCCCCCAAAAAAAAGAAAGAATCACCCCTCAAACCCCCACTATAACTTTCAATGGTGCAGTCTGCACCATAACCCCCCCCCCCCTCCCCCCCCACACACACACAAATGAGCACCACTGAATTTATCTACCTCTTTAAAGTAAAAAATCAGTTCTTGTAACACACACACACATATAGGTTTGATATGTATTTTATGCATGCAGGGGCATCAATGGCAAGTCATGGAAGGTTGGTGAGATCTCCCAAAACATTTATTTATTTGGCAGATTTTGTCTTCTCCATTCGGAAAATTTGGAAACAGTATTGCAAGACTGCGATAATATTGCGTTTTTTGTTCGGTAGTGATAGCCAATTTCTTTTTTGTGTTTCATCATTCTCTGGCTTAACTATTGCTGCAGAAGACGCAATTCATTCAAAATTTTCATAAAGCAACAAGCAATACTTCATCCATGCACTGCACATACTAGTGATGGCACATACCATGATGGTTTAAATTAAAATTTCCCAATCAGGACTCCCTAAAACATTTTTATGAGTTCTGAATAAAATTAAGAAACTTTATTGTACTTTATTTTATCTATCTAAAAAAAATGGCATTTGTATTAAAACACTTTAGGACATTTCGGCAGTTATTTATGTCCATTTACGCAGTTTTCTATTCAGTTTTGCAGGAAAGAATAGACTATCTTTCAACTGCTTCTTAATGCAAGGCCCTTTTTTTAAAAAATTTTGAGTAAAATGCACACAAAATTCAAAACCCTAAGTAGGCTATCATTGATCATTTTTCTAAATCATGCAGCATAGCATCACCTAGCAAGGCTATTACCATTTCTTGCCCCAAAATAAATATTTTTCATACCATTTGCATTATTTATCTCCAAGTTTTTACAATTTCACCCTTGTGCTTCATTTATAATACAAGTATTAACTAAATAAAATATTATTTACAGGATACTTGCACACGGAGGTTAGGGTTTTATCATCATTTAATAATTAATTTGTTTTTTCAGATATATAGCTGCTTCATATGCAAAAAGAAATCAATATTTCCCGGTATACAGAAAAGTAAAAGAAGTAGGACTGTTTCTACAGCATCCACTGCTTCTGTTTTAAAAATTAAGCGCAAGAAAGGAAATTTGAATGCAGGATTATTAATTCCAACTTCATTGCTGCAAAAAGAAGGTCAAGAGAAAAGGTAAGTCTGTTTTTGTGAGAAACGTTCTTTGCATAAAATTTTAATTATTTAAAAATTATTAAAATATCAGACATTTGATTTTTTATTATTTTTACTGACTTCAGTTCTTTTTGAATGTGCAAAAATGTCTAAAAATAGGGGGGGGGGGGGAATGTCAAATTTAAAACAATTTGACTGAGCTTTCAGAATAAGTTAAGCTCTTCCTTTTAGTTTTAGCTAGACTTGCCAGACATCCTGGTTTGACCGGGACAGTCCCGATTTTCGAAAAAAAAAAACGGTGTTCCGGCCGGTTTACTTTACGTCCTGGAAAAAGATAAATTTGATTAATGACCAAAAAGGTCTAAAAATAATGAACTGTGAAGGATAATTTAGGATAATTACTTTATCATTTGTAACATTGACTAGTAAAATTAGTACCAGATTAGCTTGTGAGGATTTTTGCAACAAGATTAAAACCAAAAAACGTCCTATAAAATGAAAAAACTATCTAAATATTCTTGAATTTTTTTTCCTTATTCAAAGTGTTTTTTCTAACTGAAATAAGTTGTAAATATTTATATCTCGGAAGTGAAATGTTCAAATTATCTGCTTGTATCTTCTTTATTACCCCTGTTTTAGGTTCATAACTAGTAACCAATTATTCATAGCATTGAGAATAAATTGCCCTATAAAAAAACTCCCAAAATCAGCCAGGGGCATCTACCCATTTGAATACTAGAGGCGAGGGGGGGGGGGGGGGCAGGAGCATACCAGTGTCCCAACTGAACATTTCAGTAATCTGGCAAACTTAGTTTTAGCTACAGGGTGTTTCAGAAAGGACTCCCCTACTTTGAAATGACATCATTTTCAACATATTCATGCATATATGGTCCCACGGTGGAAAAGGCGATAGTACTTTCACTACCTTCTTAAAACTGACTGCAAATATTACATTTCTTAAGGTAAACTACACATTACAATGTATATCTAATACAAAAAACGTATCACTTGCACATTTTTATTTTAAAGATACAAACTTTTGTATCTAGTTGATAAAGAAAATTGCTGTCTCTCATCCATATTTTAGAATTCAGTAATTTTTTTTTTTTTTTTTGCTTCTGCTTTTACTATTAAAAAAAGGATAATAATTAGGACATTTCATCAGGTAAATCACCATTGCTTTCAGTTTCTGAGATTATTTCTGAAAATAGTTTTTTTTTCTATAAAGATGTCTACAAAAGCCAGTGGCGGCTCGTAGGAGGGGCCAGAGGAGGCCCGGGCCCCCTCACTTTTTTCAGACAAATTTATAACTTTTATTTATTTTCCTTTTTTTTGTGTGTGTGCACGTGCTTGAAATTAATAAAAATGGGCTGTACCGTATTTTCTTGCGTATACTCCTCGGATTATCCGTTTCAAAAAAGTGTAAAACTACGCTGCCGCGGATTATCTGTTTTTTTCCCCCCTCTACACCAACGCATTAACCTTAAAATTTACAGCAGAATTCCCCTGAGACTGTTACCCTGCCAGTATGTTGTTTATTTTACATAGCTTGAATGTTCTTCTTACTTGATTCAGGCTATGTAAAATAAACAAGATACAGTTTAGAAAGAAGCCTTCATTGGCACAAGATTAGACCATTTGCTCCTTTCTTGACTCTTAGTCTTCTAGTAATTAGCGTACTGTAATGAAAATTCAGAGAAGAAATCATTATTTTTTAGATTATTTTTTTGTATTAGTTTTGAATATACCTTAAAAGTTATTGCTCTTTCACGTTTTTTAATTTAGTTGCTAGAATTATATATTAAATCAAAACTTCATATTTTTGCATCGTATTATCCACGGATTATACGCCGCCGCTAATTATACGAAGATTTCTTTTTTTTCTTCAGGTCAATTTTAGGACTTCAATTCTGAAAAAAACAATTTCAGGGGAGAGCTCCAGAATCCCTTCCCGTTAAAATCTTCATAGGTTGTCTACAATTGCGTTTTTGGAACTGCAATTTCGAAAAATTGGAGGGGGAGAAGGAATTGATTTCTATTTATTTTTCAAAAAAAGAAAAAAAAAACGAACGGGGAGAGTCCCGGAGCTCCATCTCTTACCCTAACGTCAAAAAACATGGCCTATAACCGCATTTTAAAGCTTCAATTACTACAAATTTTCGCGGAGTCCCCTGTACCGTTCTTTCCCCTAACATTACCAAAGACCGTCTAAAATTGCGTTTTTAAAACTACAAGTTTCAAAATTGAGAGATTTGATGAGCAAATCAAATCAATCAAATTGATGAGATTTTTTTTCTTCTTCCTACTGTGCAACCCCCCCCCCCCCTCCCCTCCTCCACTTAAAAAAAAATTTCTAGTTGTGCCACTGTTGTGTGTTGTGTTGTATGTACGTATGTGCATATATCATTACAATATATTTTTTTTTAATTCAAAAAATGTCTTCCCATTGTTAGGCAGAATTAAATTGTTTTAAATTACTGCTCATGTAATTTTAAAGAAATTGTGGCAAGTTATCAATAATTTGAAGAAAATAAAAAGAGTGGATATTTTTTTTCCTTTGTCAGCATAAAAATTCTGAACCTGGCCCATGGGTGCTGGCAGATATTTTTAGTTTTCTAAAATTTCATTTATTTATTTTTATTTATTTATTTTAAAGCGAATACTGAGATGCATTTTCACTTTTGTTAAAGTTAATTAACTTATAATTTTTACATATTTCTCTGACCGCAATATTTTTGCACTTTTATAACTTGGCCTTGCTTAAAATAATAATAATTTTACTCATTCAAAATAATTAGTTATTAAAAGATTAAAAATATCATTACTATTAAAAATATAGGATAAAAATTGCTTTTTAAAATTTATTTATTTATTTATTTTGAAAAGTCAGGGGTGAAAGTGCCTCCTTTGCTTCCCCTTACCAGTGCTGCAAGGGAGGCGCACTGCAGCGCCGGAAAGCGTACTGGACAAAAACGTGATCTTAATAATATTCGTGATGTACTTAGCAGCTTTTCTCTATCTGATGAATTAAATTTTATTTTTGAAAGTCAGGGGGCAAAAGTGCACCACCCTGCCGGAAATCATGGACTTAAAATAAACATGACATTACTATCTTTCGTGATTTTCTTAGTAGTTTAAGTATTTTGTAGCTTGTCCCGTGTTTAAAATGAATTTAATTCTATTTATTTAACACAAATAATTATTTCAAAAAGTTTAAATATTGAAAAAAATGTTTAAAAAATTTTAATTTTTTTCAAAAACCGGGGCCGAGGTGGGGAGGGGAATGCGAATGCACCCGTGATCTGGCCCCCTCACTTTTTCAAGGCACGAGCCGCCACTGACAAAAACATCTCATCCCTCATCTTTTGTCAAGGCGGTAACCAAGGTATAAGTTCATGAAAAAAAGGTTTAAAATTTTACCATGAGATGGTATTAGATTTTCAATAAAAACTCTTATAGTAAGTAAATATTTATCTGTAGCTATTTCCTTTTCAGTTGAAAAAGAACAGTGTAGTAGTATAAGCAATTTATTTGTTAAGAAAGTATTTTAATTCAATGTCAAGTCCTTTACCAAATTTGTAATGTTAAAATATGAATTTATTATTTTGTTTTGCTTGAATATACTTTTTTTGAAAAATTAAAAATTTACTTAACCTTTTATAGTTACTAATTACCATGCAGGGATTGAAAGATATTTTGCTGTTATTGTCATGTTTCTTATTATGTTGATGGTAACATTTTTGGTGGTTCTTTCAAATATCTCAAATAAGTTGTTTTCATTTGAATTCGAACATTCACGAAGTATTAAAATATTATGCTCCTGTTAAAAGAAACACAAAACCTAAAACAACTAAGTTTCAGATTTGTTTGTTTACTCGTGTACTGAAAATCTAGTCAGGATTTGATAAATTGACCCACAATTTCGCGGAAAACAGTTCACAAGCAATATAAAAAGCATAGGTGCCTAATTAATAATGTTTTGAGATACAACTAATAAATACACTTATATTACTTTTATTACTTTTAATGTGAAAACTAAATATGTGTATAATAGGGTGGTCCTTATTTTTGAAGTTGTTATTTTATGCGACGCCCCCTCAATTTGTTCCATTATACAAATAAATGATCCTTGCTAAATTTTAAGTAAATCCATGACTATTAACACGTGCCCCTAGGGCCCTCTTTTTTGAGTTTTGAAGAAAAAATTGCAGATTTTCTCATTTTTATGTTAAAATATTCTTACGCTTCATATTTCCAATAATTTTGAACCTCAATATATGCTGCTACTTCCAGACTGACCATTATTTCACTTTCATTTTGTAAAATTTTACATGTTACAGAGGGTACGCGTACACCAATGGCCTTAGATCAGATATAATGCTCTTCTGAGCTTGTTCCAAACTAAGCGGCAGGGGAACAATTCTTTCCACTAAGATGGACACAAGGGATTCTAAAGTTCATTAATGAATGGCCTAGGCCGTTAATGAATGATCTTTGACAACACCAAATTGCCTCCTCCAGGCTTTGGGGGTGTTGATTTAAAAAATTTCCTGTGTACGTAATAGGTGTGGCAAATAGGGTCGCTAGGTTTCAATGCTATAAATATAGGAAATGACAATTATATTTTTAATTTTCTGTTCATTAGTTATAAATATACTTAAATGTTTATATTTTAAAAATAAAAAATTGCATAAATTTTGAAAAATCCTCGATTTCTCTAGCATAAAAATATACTGTATTTTGCATATCTAAAATATAAATTTTAAAAAATTTCAGATCAGAATAACGTAAAAATCTATATTTTAAATTAATTTTCTTCCATTTCAGTACATAATCCTTATATATAGTATCTATCCTCAGGGCCGTCGACAGGATTTATGGGCCCCTATGCAACTTTCTACATGGCCCCTAACTTTTTACTGGAATCTCCTCTTTCTTCGTTCTGCTCTTACATAAATATCCTAAATATTGTCAATGGGTCTAGGTCTAATAAGAAGGGTTTTTTTTTTGACTGAAAGTTTTTTTCCCCTCAATTAAAATTGCTTTGCTGTGCTTCTTCTTAATTCAAACTTTGTAATGTTATTAAAAAGAGATTCTTGTATAAAGGGCCGGATTTCGACTTAATAGGGCCCAAGGCTACTTTAAGTATGGGGGACCTTTTTTGCAGTTCGGACAACATTATATTAGTAGCAAATCAGGCTTTTTTAAAAACATTTTCCCAACTATGTCTTTTTCTCTGGCACATATAGCGATATAGCCATGAATGTGCTTTAAAAAAATGATTTTGGTACAATGTCTTTTTCTTTTTTTTTTCTTTACCTTGGACAAGGAGGGTTTTCAGGAGAGTTATACAAGGACCTCCTTTGGTTGAGGGTAGAATCCCTCAAATTTGAGGGGGTCCAGGGGTTTCTCCCCCGTAAATGTTTTTGGAAAATGTATTAAAAATTCTGCATTTTGAGGTCTTAGAAGAAGTAATTCGAACTACAAAAACATCAACAAAAATAAGAGAACAAAATACAGATTTTTTTAAAAAACTTATGCACTCTTTTGCAAATTAAGGGAATACAAAAGAAAAATTGCTCTTGGTTCAACAAATCGTTGATATTTATCGACAGAGAGGAAGAGCGAGAGAGAAGAAACGATATGACACACAGTCTATCACTTGCTCTCATCGACTTTTGGTTACATATTTTATTTTTCGACCCATTAGTTTTGATTATCCCCTCTACCCACCGACAAACACAACGCTGAAACAATTGAAAAATTATCTAGATTAAACAATGCATAAAATTCTCTAAAAGAAATGATGGAAATATTTTAAAAAATAGGTACTAATGAGAAAGCAACACTCTAACCATTGAGAAAGTTCACCTCAAGCTGTAGCCTGTTTAGCTTATAGGAAAATTCAACACTGATTCTAATTAATACAGTGACACAGGGGAACCCCTCCCCCCAAATAAATTTAATGGCCCTGACCTCCCTAGGTGGGCACCCTTGAGTGACCTAACAGTGCCCCTTTTAGACATTTGATGAGAAGTGCTGCCTGCGTCCAAAATGTTTTCCCAAATTAGGCAACCGTTTTTAGCCTACTTTCCCAGTAAAAGTCAGAAAAAGAAGAAAAAAGCATGAAAGAAGGCTTAATGCATCTTAAAAATGTCGCGAAAAAAAATATCAAAAATAAATAAAATAATTAAATAAATATAAAAAATTAAAAATTGGAAAGTAGGGTATTGAGATGGGGAAAAATGTCTGTCGGTGTGTCTATCGATCCGTCGGTCTGTCTCCCCTCTAATAACTTTTGAATGAATAGTCCGATTCGAACAAACTTTTTTTTGTTCGAAAGATCTCGGCAAGGACATCTCAGTCCCATACTTCACTTTTTGATTTGAACTATTTTTTGTTCAATTTTGAACAGTTCAAAAAAAACTTAACATTAGCGCCTACGGGGAAACTGAAAGTCAATGTAGATTCCGTACTTGAAGGCAGATTTATTTCAAACAAACTTTGTTGGAAATAGCTATTGACGCCAAACTCCAGACTCTGACTCCGAGAATTTAGGGCACCTGACTCCGAATCCGACTCCTATGCCCGACAATTAATCAGACTCCGACTCCCCGACTTCGACTCTGACTTCGTAGCTTTGGCAAAAATTTATACACGGAGGTCAAATGATTGACTCCGATTCTTGGATAGTCGTCTCCGACTCCTTAATCGCAAAATGAGATTGACTCCGACTCCGCAGCTATGGTTTTAACTGTGAAATAATTATTGTTGATATGACTTATTTTTATTTTCACTCTCAAGTTTTAATTTAGGTATTCAGTTTTAGGCGAATCAACTCGAAGTCATTTATTTATGTTTCTACATAAAGATATGCGCAGTCGTTTTTTTTTTGACAATGACAAGTATTTTATTCGCAACTCCAACGAACTATAGGGGGCACTGCAGTCACTGTCTAATGGCCGACTGAAAAACTAAAACAAACGCATGTGGTAACGAAGAAAATGCTAAAAGTGTTGTGATTTTTGTTCGTATGTATGATTTTTTCGCTTTATTCATTTGAAAAGATTTTTCAAAGTCTTTTGGTTATTCTGACCCATATAGAAAGAGATTAGAAACCAAAAAGTATTACGAAAGTAAACAATTAATGCAGAACACAAAGTAAGTTGTTCTGAAGCAGCCATTTTCACGATGTTGAATTCGGAATTCATAAATTTTTGGTTCACTTCGAACGGCATTTTCATTTTGTACCGTTTTTTCTATACATTAGTACATATTAAGTTCAGTTTCGTGACATTTCCGGCATTTGTTGACATTTTTGTCACATAGTGCACATACGTGGCAGACTGTCAAGAGTAACGTTTAACACTAGATAATTTATTTCTATGACTATATGATTGAATATCCAAAGAAATCATGCATTTAATTCATTCGTCATGGAAATGATTTACCTGATATGCGAAATCTTGTCAAGATACATTATTCTTTCACACAATTTTAAAACCATAACCCTATAAACAGATTTTTGGCGAACTTTTATTTTTTATTGTTCAAATTCTTAACGTTCTTTCTGGATTTTTCAATCTGTTCTGCGATAGATATTTTCAAGAAAATTTATTTGCATACTGTCTATTTCAGTAGGATACTGTAGTAACAAAGGTTATTTAAATCATTTATGTGGAATTAGGTTAAGGAAAAGTGTCCAGTCAATGTTGTTAAGTTCGTTTTTTTTTCATCGAATTGAAAAAATGATATGTATTCAAATTCACTCAGAACAAAATAAATAAAATGTGTACTCACAGTTTATATATGGTGGTAGTTTTCTTTTCAGTTGATTGACCATTATTTCTTTTTACTTATCGAATTCTGTAATCTTACTATCATTTTATTCCACTCATGATAAAAATTAAAAATGGTTTAACTAAAAACACGAAATCTCGCCAAGGCTACTTCGCTCGCACAATACTAAAACTATAACCCTAAACAAATTTGGCGAAACCTTTCAGCTGAGAATAAAAGGAATAAAGTAAATTCTTTCTCGGTTAAACATTTTGTTCTACGATAATATATTCAAGAAAATATTTTGCATACTGTCCATTCCAACTAAATGTTGCTGTAAAATATGGTAAGTTTAATTAATTTAAGATTTAAAAAAAACCCATATTCTTACAAATTCATACAAAACAATAAAAAAATTTACCTGGTATAACGTTATCCAAGTTTGTTAATCCAGAGTTTTCTTGTGTTAAGGAAAACTAACATTATTTTGAGAAGCTCGAGAATACTACTAAGGGACGAATTAATTTCTGTAGCTGAAAGCAAACTAAGACACATCGATTGCGTTAATAAATACTCAGAACAAACTGCCTGTGTTTATGTCAACAGACACACGTGGAACGCAACGTGGCAATGTTTTAGTTTTATTTGCAGTTTTGTAAATCACCGCAAGGTAGCGTATTCGAGCGCTGGAGTTCCGAATTGATGTGACATTTTATTGTTTTTATTTATTTTGGTAAGTGCATTAACTCATTAAAAAAATATTTTTGGCAACAGGGGAAAAAGAAACGATTTTTTTTGTATTTGTTTTATTTTAATGAGCTTTTTATTATTATTATTATTTTTTCGTTTTGAAAGCTGTTAAAGAATTCTTTTTTTTTTTAATGGAAAAAAGTGTATTAGCTGCTTTGTTTAAAAGGTGCTGCCATTTTATTTATTTGTCCTTTTTTAGATGAGTGAGGAATAATTTTATTCCTAGAAATTAGCTTAAAATGTTTTAAAAATATGTCTGAAAAAATTTGCGATTTTAGCTATTTTTGAGAATATTGATCAGGTACTAGAAAGTAGTATGGGTATACGGGAAAGTAGGCTCGTTTAGTTCTAGACGGAACTTCTTGTTACATCTTACAAAGTATAAAATTAAGCGTAATACATTGCAGCGTAATGTTGAAGTATTAAGTTGTGCAGCTAACAATGGGCACAAATAAAAATGCCATTTTCATAATTGGAACATTCCTCATGCCACCACTCTTGGCTTTTACAGCACTGGATCCATTCATCTGTTGAATGGTCACAATATTCCTCTGGACAAGCAGGGCATATTATAACACCATCCTTTGAAGTTGATGCAACTGGATTGCTTGGCACAAATTGTATAGGCTTGGACGCACAGGGACTTAGTTCGAGTTGTTTTTACTCCCTTTTTAGCTTTACGGGATTATTTTCCCTTTTTTTTCTTTAATAATCTATTTTTTTTCCTTCCTTTTTTTTTTCCCCCTCCTTGTTCTGACATTTCTCTGATGGATGTGCTTGTAAGAATGTTTGAGCTGAGTTTTCTGCTTTTTCTTTTTTTCTCGTATTGTGTTGCTTTAGGCAATGCATTGAAATCAGAAACACTAACAGGGTTCTTTGGTGCATCGGAATTAGCAATTGCCGTAAGTTCTGCTTTCTCTGGAGGATTTATAGGTATGTTTTCTACTATCAAGGTCTGAGTATTAGCACTATTATTCTCAGTTTCATCACCAACGAGTTCGTCATCTTGCCCCGCGTTTCGGCCCGTCATCGTGCCCCAGACTGCCTGTTTGAATGGATTCGTCTCAATTGCCATAAAGGATGGCGATTAATTGACATTCATTCATGGTAATAGTTAGTATTTAAACTAAGTTACTTATAATTACTAAAGAAACACGAGAAATCTTATCTGTATCTATAGCAGAGCTTATTTACATATGCATAAAAGTTAGATCGTGGCAACTATAAACAATCAGAGTTCTAGAACTAACACAAATATGGCGATTTCTGCGTCTCTATACTATTTCTCAGCAAACTGCGAATAGGAGAGCCAGTGGTATTCTGTTGATGCTGTTACCGGCTAGAAAACGGAAAAATTAAGGTATTCGTCATCTTGCCCCGGTCTCCCCTACACAGCAAGAAACTGATTCCAAGAGAAAAAGAAAACAGAAGTAAACGGGCCACAGCATCCGAAACCGCATGCGCGAAAATAACTTTTGCCATAGCCTACGAGGATGCAAACGACGTTGCATTCTCGTCATTTATTCTTGTAGGCTACGCTTTTACTCATTTACTTCAAGATTCGAGCATTCAATGTCGGTTAGTGGTTGCCGCTGTGAGGCTGTGTATTAGTGGGAGTCAAGAAATGCTAAATCCATGCGGTGGAATTGCAAGTTGTGCTCATTTGTTTTCAAAAGCCATTCCAACTAATGAGGACGAAAAGTTACTTCACAGTGACATTTGTAATCGGCCAATTCTAAAGCAATTTTTTGCCACAATCTTCATGATTTCTGTGAAGGAACTGCAAAACATTTTCTAAATTGACATGATTAACATTGTGGTCCCGGATTAGTCAGATTAGTCAGATTGACTCCATTCATTCATTCAACCATCGAGGTGCAAGGAGTAGGCTAATAAGTGTCATGTTCAGAAGATATGAAGCAAATCGCACGAAGTATTTGAAGAAAGGGGACGAACCCTATCAGGTGTTCGAAATTCAGATGCAGAATTTGGAAGATAAATTTTTTATGAAGATACACCTCACTGACCGGAAAAAAAGCTATGATTTATATGTACACTGGCAAAAAATGAGTTGGATACGTTTTGAAAAACCAACGACTCATAAAAATTCAAGAAAAATTTTTATGAGACCTTCAGAATACAGTGTTTTAGCAAAAGAGGCAGTTGTCAGAAATTTTTTACGTTGAAACAGCGGTATGAAAAACCAATCCTCGACTGTCAGCAATGCGCGATACACCTCCTCTAATGGTCTAGAAGTCCTTCATCTTCAAATAATTCGGTCTCTTATGTGTAATTTTTGGATAAATCCTTTTGCGAGTGTGTATTATTATTATTATTTTTAATTGATAGCTAGTTGTAATTTCTTTCCGAGAGACGATACACTGTTAAAAAAATTTCCTGAAAATAACGGAGAAAGTAGCGGCAGCAAAGTTGCCGTAAATATTACGTTTACGTTCAATGACTTTCCGTGATTTAACAGAAGTTCCATTTCTTATTTCTCCGTAGTTGTAGTTTTCCGTTTATAAATATCCCGTGACTGAACGAAAATTCCATTTCTTATCTTTCCGTTCATTTACGATCTTTCTGTGTTTTAACGGAATTTACGTTCCTTATTTTTTCGTTGCGATATTTTTTCCATTTCTCACTTTCCCGTATTTAAGTAAAAAGATTTTATTTTCAAAAAAATATTTAAAAAGTTATATCAAGTATGATCAAGTATATTTCCCAAATTAGGCAACCGTTTTTAGCCTACTTTCCCAGTAAAAGTCAGAAAAAGAAGAAAAAAGCATGAAAGAAGGCTTAATGCATCTTAAAAATGTCGCGAAAAAAAATATCAAAAATAAATAAAATAATTAAATAAATATAAAAAATTAAAAATTGGAAAGTAGGGTATTGAGATGGGGAAAAATGTCTGTCGGTGTGTCTATCGATCCGTCGGTCTGTCTCCCCTCTAATAACTTTTGAATGAATAGTCCGATTCGAACAAACTTTTTTTTGTTCGAAAGATCTCGGCAAGGACATCTCAGTCCCATATTTCACTTTTTGATTTGAACTATTTTTTGTTCAATTTTGAACAGTTCAAAAAAAACTTAACATTAGCGCCTACGGGGAAACTGAAAGTCAATGTAGATTCCGTACTTGAAGGCAGATTTATTTCAAACAAACTTTGTTGGAAATAGCTATTGACGCCAAACTCCAGACTCTGACTCTGAGAATTTAGAGGCACCTGACTCCAACTCCGACTCCTGTGCCAGACAATTAATCGGACTCCGACTCCCCGACTTCGACTCTGACTTCGTAGCTTTGGCAAAAATTTATACACGGAGGACAAATGACTGACTCCGATTCTTGGATATTCGTCTCCGACTCCTTTATCCCAAAATGAGATTGACTCCGACTCCACAGCTATGGTTTTCAGTGTGAAATAATTATTGTTGATATGATTTGTTTTTATTTTCAAACTAAAGGAGCTCAGTTTTCGGTGAATAAACTCAAAGTCATTCATGTTTCTACATAACGATATGCGCAGACGATTTTTTTTTTTTTTTTTGACAATGAAAAGTATTTCTTTAAGTTGACATTTTATTGTTTTTATTTATTTTGGTAAGTGCATTAATTCATTAAAAAAATTATTTTTGGCAACAGGGGAAAAGAAACGATTTTTTTTTTGATATGATGTATTTATTTTAATAAGCTTATTAATTTTAATTATTATTTTTTCATTTTGAAAGCTGTTAAAGAATTTTTTTAAGGGAAAAAAGTGTGTTAGCTGCTTTGTTTAAAAGGTGCTGCTTTTTTTTTAAGCATCTAATTTTTTTAAGATGTGTGAGGAATATTTTATTCCTAGAAATTAGCAAAAATATGTTTGAAACAATTTGCGATTTTAGCTATTTTTGAGAAAATTGATCAGGTACTAGAAAGTAGTATGGATATACGGGAAAGTAGACTCGTATAGTTCTAGACGGAACTTCTTGTTTCTTTTGAAACAACGCTAGAATTAGTTTCATTTTGTATCACTGAACTTAAAACTCAAATCAATACATATTTTTAAATGTTTCATCAAACTGAGCCGTTTGCCAATGTTTAAGTTTCGAACGCTAAAATGCAAGCTTTTTTTTTTTTCTTTTTTTAATTTTTACCCCTTGTCCATTTTACTAAAGTTCTGGTAATCTTTCAAAAATAAGCATTTTTTTTTTTAGCTACAGTCGATAGAGGGTTCTGAAGATAAGGACAAAACAAAAAATTCTCACTTCGAACTTGCAAGATTGAAAACTTGTAATCTCTAGGAGAAAGAGTTTCTTCAAACTAAAAAGCTTTAAAAAAAAAAAAAATTAGGAAGAAAAAGGAAAAAAGAAAGAAAAAACAGTGGTGGGAGGGATTTTTTTTTTCTTAGGCCCGCTTCGCGGGCCCCTATGCATGCATAGGCTTGCCCCCCCCTTCTCGACGGCCCTGTCTATCCTAACCTATTGAAACTTTTTCCAACATCTGGTCTACCACAACGCTAAAAAGCTTGACAATCATTGATATCTTCTGGCCTTTCATCACTGATCAGACAAATGCCATATTAGGGATAAAGATGTTGTTCATTTATCAACAGCCTATGTAGATGCAGTAAATTTAAATCCGAATGACCTTGAAATCAATCGTACATCCCTCAAGAGAGCAAGAGAAAATCTTCGAGAGGAAAAATCAAATTTCATGTATTTAAATTCAGATTTTGCAGTTATTCAATGGAATACAAAGCTACATCAAGATGTAACTAAAAAAAGAATGCCGATAGGCTTACCGTGGTAGCTTCAGGTCCAAATGTTGAATAGCTACTCAGAATTCCTGAGCTTGTAGTACACTGGGCCTTTCCTGTTCCACCACAAACATAGCAGTACTTCTCGTTGATAAATACTTGGTTTTTGGAACTGTTGCTGAATTCAAATATTTCCTTAAAAATACAACAGAACTTTTCCCCAATCCAATACAGTAGTCCCTCGTTATATCGCTTATTCGGATATATTGCTCTTTTCTTCTGTCTCCGGAAACATTCAAGTCTGAAAAAACCTTTACTTTAAATTTGAAACCATTCATGAAAACATGTGGTATTTCTCAGAAAAGGTTTCTTTCTTTATTTTGTCAATGAACAAAACGAAGATGCGCCTGTTCTTCTGAATTCGCTGGAAAAGCAGCAGCAATTCCTGTTATAGAAATGTTTCCCCACAGAATATTTCAGTTTAAGATAGCTTGGAAGCTACTAGACATTTTCTTTTGTGTTCATAGGGCCTTTACAATGAGTGAGAGAAAGCAGCAAGTGTCATACTGACCAAAGTAGAAGAAAACATATGTCCTTCTGTGACTGCCTTTTAAAACAGAAAAGCTTTACACTTGGTTGCACAAATCGGGATTTGCATCCAAGAAGGAAGAATGAGGATGAAAGAAATTATGTAAACAATCTGGTTACTTTTACTTTTTACGTCCTTTCTACAGCAAATCGAGGGGATGAAAGTCTATTAGGAATAAGAGTGTATTGGAATACTCACTCTTATCTTGTGGTAGCTAAGAAAGATCATCTTCATTCGCCATTTTCCCTATAGGCAACGTTTATGCCTATTAGGAGCCCTATTCCTGACTGATTTTGTGCTTTTTATTGACACTCAAGCATTTTAAGAAATTTTTCGTTCGCAAAACAGTTTTTGCATGACCCTCCCCCCCCCTTTACATGGTAGTCTGTATCCACCCCCTAGTGTCTCTACTTATTCTACGATTCAGAACTTTAACCATGCTTTGTTAGCCCCCAAGAGCACTCCAAAGTTGCGAAAAGGTTTTTTGCAACTTTGGTCAAAGGTAATGTTTTCAATTCAATTTGTGAGACTGTTTTACTATGTTTCAAAAGGTTCATTTAAGCAATTATTTTTGTTTTATTGACAACAGTTATAGTTTTAAATAATTTTGTGCTGTTTCTTATTCATTATATTTCTAATAGCATTTATTTTATCTTCAGAAATTCAGAAAGAGATGAAACACCTTCAAATGTACCTGTTATGACAATACCTTCAACAAAAAATTTAGATACTAAAACAGATAAAACGAATGAGTTGGCTAATAAATTTTCTTCCAAAAATCAAACGATTGTGAAAGCTCCTAGCAAAATACTAACAGTAAGTTCCAGTATGAAAAATCTTGATGAATTCACATCAAATAAAAAAAGGAAAAAAACATTATTGGAAAATATTTTGCAAGAAGAACAAAAGGCTAAAAATAAGAAGAAAAGTTTATCAGACTTTTTAATTTCATTGTAATTATGTGATAAAATGAAATGTAAATAAATTTTTAAAAACCATTTTTATTTACACAAAAATATTTTTCTCAATATACAAACAAATAAACAATTTGACATCATCAACAGTAAACTTTATGCTTGTACAATACAATTGAGCAAATTCACATTCATGATGAATCAATATCTTTCGCAATAATAAATAAAGTGTTCAATTGGAATTCATTCTTAAAGTTTGCTTTTTATTTCCATATTTTTTGAAGATATTGCAAATCCTCCTTCAAATGCTGCTTGGAGGACATCATCAACATGAGAACACAAATGAAAGTTCATGTCATTCTGAAATGAGCAAAAGAATAAATTCAAAAAAGAGTATAACAATGCTGTTAAATTAAATATTCATAATTTTCAACTGAAATTTATTGCTACATGAGAATTCCTTGAGTAAAATTATGCAGGGTTATTCATAATTCACTCTTGGATTTTGATGCGTTATAATAGGAGGGGTTCTCAAAGTAGTGACCATGGCATCCTCTGGTGCCGTAAGGAGAGGCGAGAGGTGCCACGAAGTGTACATGGTATTAATATATTCATATAATAGAGACAGACTAGGGTGCCGTGAGAAAATCATTGTTTTTCAAAAGGTGCTGCTAATGAGAAAAGTTTGGGAACCCCCTGTGTTACAACTTTGAAAAATGATAAAGTGCTCTCAGTAACGCTGATAATAACATTTTGATAACAGTTAGCAGGAACTGGACTATTTCGTTTATGTATGCCATGTGACCATGAGAACACACATGAAGCACCTGTAAGTGTGGCAGGTGCATGGTTGCATGTGGTACATGGTTGCAGTTTGCATGGTTGGTATGCAAATTTCTTTTCATTACACTACAAACTCTTAAATGAGAATATTTATACGTTTGAAAAATGTAATTAACTTTTCAGAGAAAAATGTTATCAAACATTTATTGATTATATCTAATTTATATCTATTAGGGCTGGGCGATATACTGTCATATATCGATGCATATCTACTACCGCAATAAAGATATTTAGATTTCTATCCATCCGATATATTTTTTAAAAGGAATATACGGGACTTATATAATTACAGAGAAATTAACTTAAAAATACATAATCATTCATAGCTCTGTGGGTGAGTGTTTGAAATTTCAATATATTTTCTGCGTTCTTCAAACAGTTAATTTTGAATAATAGTAAAGGGGAACAATTCACAAGGTCGCCAAAGGTAAATGTGGGTCCCTTTGTCAGTTAAGTCTTCGGATCCCCTCCCCCTATAAAGTTTTCAAAACTTATACTACTACCATTCAGAGCGGGGGTCCTTCCAAGGATCCCCACTCTCTTGCTGACAAAGCTGACATGGCCTCTCATAGGCCCATAAAAGTGAACGTGTATTGGTTAAGAAAGCATCCTAATGCAACAATTAAAAATGAAAAAATTGAGGTATTACCATGATTCATAGTTCAAATTAAACTATTGATATTGCGCTGAATAAAATGTTTAAGAAAAATACTGAACAGAGATATTTTTATTTAAAATAATGAAAAACTAAAAAATCCTAATAAGAATACTTATGTCGCACAAGAGGGAGTGCAACTCAATTTTTTCAGTTCTGAACGAATACAACTTTATTTTCGATGTTAAGAGGAAATATTACTATTAAGATTATTTATTACTAGCATTCCCGTATCCAGCATTGCTCGGGTAATGGAATCAGCAGGGGTTAACAGTGCTTGGTGCACCTAGTTTCAAAAATCCCCTATAATAATTATTACCTATATTTTTTTTCTAATTTTGGGAAGATCCCGGGGCCCCTGGACTCTTTATGTATATGCCCTTGTCCTTAACCGATCTTTAACTGTTATTAACGATCCTTTTAAAGCATTGATAATCTTTGCAAACACAGGCCATCCACATTTTATTGTTATACCTATGTTTAAGCAAGAACTTCTTTGTATACAACATTTTTAGTTTTTTTTTTTTCTGGTGCTAAAATTATTAAGTTGCTTGATGAACTGACTTTGGAGCAAGCTACATAAAATTGGCCGTGTTGAAAAAAAGTCTTCTCCTAAATTGATACCCGTTACTTTTAATGTCTGTCCTTGTGACTTATTAACAGTTATTGCAAAGCAAACTTTTACAGGAAACTGCACTCTTTTAAATTCAAAAGGATAGTCTGCGTGTGATGATGTTCTTAAAAACTTTGTTTCTAGTTTTGAAAAAATGAAAGCAAAAGACAGAAAGATTATTATTTGACTTGAGAAAAGCCTCGAAGAATCACGTGAGAAACAAATACAATATCAAATTTAAAATTCGCTATCGACAAAAAGTTGAGACGAAGTACTGAATAATGATTTGAATGGAGGAAAGCCTCTGAAAATAAGGAATTTAAATTACAATGATAGGTTTTAATTTCACAGAAATTAAGGGGTTTTAATTAATTTCTCCTGAACTAATTGATGTTTCAAAAAATCCTTTCTTAGTGAATACTTTCGTAATCATGTGGACATGCCTGCCAAATTTCAACTCTGAGGCTTCAGCGGTATTGGCTGTGCGTTGATATATATATATGTGTGTGTGTTAGCTCAGGACATTGATTTTTATATATTAAGATTAAGAGGAAATTTACGCAGATGTGGCAATGCAAACGGATGAAATTTTCCCCTCTTTCAAAATCCAAACTCCTAAAAATCGCAGATTACGCATAATCAACTGCATTTTGGCGTGCTAATAATTGAGCTTGGGCCATTTGAGACATTATATGCGATTGGTTCCAGAGCTCTTTCCAAAAGTAAAGCAATTAAACTCACCCAGTTCAGAACGCAATGGAAGAAGAGCTTTTAGGAGTGACAAAGGAGGTCAAAACCAACGAGGATACCGACGTTGGTAACGCACAAACAAAATCGTTCACATTAAAAATTTTGAGCCATTCCAAGACAATAGAAATGATTTTTCTGATTTGTTAGTGAAGGAAGATTCTATCATGGAAATGACGCAAGTGATCATGGATGCGTTAATACTCTGCAAAGAATTTCTGCAAAAACTCTGCAAAGAGAAAATTCTTAAGGACTGAAGAAAAAAAATATAGCCAGCTCCTCTTTATAAACAGAAGACAAAATTTATTTATGTTTTCTTTATGCATAATGTGTATAAAAGTCAATATAAGTACACATTAAACTTATTATACAATTAGTCATCACTAAAATAAAGTATTTTGTTATCTATGGAACCAAACCCCTATTTTAACACTAGTATTAGGCCTCAATTTACGTTGTTTCGATTTATGCAGCATTTCCGTGGAACGTAACCCCCAAGTAAAACGAGGGTCTACTGTACATCTTGGGAATGACCAAATATGGCGGCTACACCATATTTGGTCATTCCCAAGATAATTTTAATAAGAAATAATTTTTTAATTTGTAGCATGAAAACAATTTAAAAATAATAAATCTTCATGAAACTACAACTCAGTTGAAAAGTTTTTAGCACATTTGTGTCCAGAACAATGAGGATAAGATTAAGTTTTAAGAACAAAATTTTTCATTTCTCAAGAAAATTACATATTTAAAATAAAAAATAAAATAACAATTTCCAGCACATTGTGCATTATTTTCATTAGTTTGGATTTAAAAGAAACATCCAATTCTGCTTTGTTTTTCAATACTTAGGCATTTAAGCATTGTGTCTATTTCAATCTTGTGAATGACCAAAACTGGCGACTATGTTTCACACCTAGCTAAAAAGACTTTTCAATCAAAAAACGATTTTCCCCGATCGATCCTAGTATCCCCATGCTTGTGCTTCCGAAGCAGTAAATTGCCCTCTCCCCTGTTGTGTTTGTGCATAATTCCTGTTCACCCGAGGAATTTTTTTCTTGAGAACTATTGCGGAGCAAAAATGGCGACTGCGGAAGTTTTTTTAGGATCGCCACATTTTTTTTTATCACCAGCGTTATTTTCCCTCAAAATTTATAATTTTTACAGGAAAAATTGATAAAAACTAAGATTAGATCTCATGATACCAAGTTCCCTGGAAAAAAAAATTTTGGGACAAAATTTGAAAATTCCCCGACTTTTCCCTGACATTTTTAACTATGTCATTTTTCCTGACAGTTCCAGGTTTTCTCGGAGCGTACAAACCCTGTTCTCTAGTTAACGGCAATCAGATATTCCAAAAGAGCTGCTTATTCCTCATTGATGGCAAAACAAAGTGAATCTTAAGTTTGTTTTCGTACCAAGTTATTGTCTCTAAGGCATCTAATAAATGCATCTCTAGCAGTCTATGAATATTCGTGTCACTTGGCCAGTGTTGTTGAGACCGATCTCTCAATACCTTTTCATTACTTTAATGTATGTAATTCAGAAAATTTTACAATGGCAAAAGTTTTAAATTTTCCAACTTCAAAGCAAATCATTTTTTTAGCTATTGAAAAAATAGTACAAAATATAAATATAGTGCCTCAAATCAAACGGAACCATGTACTGTTGTGACTTGGATTTTTCAAGCCTCTACGGTTAATAGTGATACTCTATGAGGTTATATCTCAAACTTTTTACATTTACAAACTTATGTTCTCGTTTCCCCCCCCCCCCCACCACAATTTTATTTCTCTAGTTTTTAGCAGCACATCACGATTAGTGAATCTCTGCAAATTTATTATATACTCTGCATCATTTGAGTCTTCAGTAATCCAAGTTAGTACCAGTCTTGATCAACTTGATTAATCGGACTCCACATCATATTCAATCACATAAGGATACATTATACATAAATTAAAAACTTACTTGCACAGACTGAGGAATTTCAACTAAATCTTTTTCATTTCGACTAGGAAGAATGCAGCTTCTCATTCCAGCCCTGTGAGCTGCCAATACTTTTTCTTTTATACCACCTACCTAAACAGAAAAGGAAATGAGGTGCTTAGTTTATTTATTTGTTTTCAACGTCACTGAAACAGCAATAAAGTTTTTACTTGAATATTCAAAACTGGTTTGCATCATTGGAAGTAATTGTAATAAAATGAAACTTGTCTGATTTTTTTATTATTATTATTTTTTTTTTTTTAGAACTTATACAGGTGTGTCAAATAGCAAGTCAATGAGTTATATGTATCAGAACTCATGAAAATTGATGTTTTTTTTAAACTATTCATACTATGTATTTTAACAAAGGGGAAAAGAAACCTACAGGGGAAAAACTTAATCAACATTGAACTTGTTATTATTGCACACATTGGTGAAGAGTAGCTCATGAATATCAATAAAAAACCCATGCCATATTAATCCCCGCATCAGCTGGCATGCCGGAATTAAATGAGGCTGAACCGACATGCTGGGAAATTCGAATTTTCTTGCATGCCAGGTAATTGGGGCTCATTTTGCAGCGAGAGAAAAAGTCTCCTCAGTTCAAATTCTTGTAATTAGTGTGATTTGTGTGAGTTCCATGCAAATCACAAGAGGGAAAAAAATACAGAAGAAAATGTTTAGTAAACAGAGAAAGCTAGTTGATCAAATCTGGCATTCATCGATCTGTTTCTGTATCATATTCTGCAAGAGCACAGTATTGAATAAAACTTGATATGACCAAAAGTTTTGAATGAATGAATTGTGAAATATATTTTGCAGAACAATCTCTCAAGTGGAAGAAGTAACAATAGTTTATATACTTAAGATGAATAACACTAACACTATCAATGCTAATAATGGTTGTGTTGTTTTTTTTATGTAATTGCAAAATATTTGAATTTTAGGCCTACAAATGTTAGCTTCGTTTTTCCATGAAGTTATATGTAACCCCAATTCGAATCTTCTTATCTTTTATAACAAAAATAGTATTGTTAATAAATATTTTAATGAAGTAAAACTATTAATTAACATAAAATGTACAGTGAAATCTGTGTATGACACAATACTACCTATAACAATAAACATATAACGATATTTTTCTTGGTCCCAGTAAAATGTCTGCATGAATAATCAAACTGTCTATAACGATAACCTGTCTATAACAATATTTTTTAGGTCCCAACAGTATTGTTGTAGACAGATTTTACTGTCTAGAGCTCTCATTAATTTTTAAGTTAAATATATATTTTGCTTACTAAGTTAAATAGTTTTCTTCCCTCATTTTTTTCTGGCATGCCGAAAAGGAACAGACAAGGGATATAAAAAATCTGATGAGGTTCGAATTTAGACGCATGCAGGCTAATACAGGATATGCTTTTTTTAAAAAAAACTTCATTTAACCATAGTCCTTTGTTCAAAAATGATAAAAAATCACTTGTCATACATTCATTATTAATGTGGTTGTTCCCTATGTATGTTTTTTTTTTTTTTCAATGTTAAATTGTTTTTGAACCATGCTCGAAGAGAATTTAAGTAAGCAGTATCAAAACTGGTACAGTGAAATTCCGTTACAACAAATACCGATACAACAAAATAAATTTTCGGTCCTGATTTAATATCCAATACATTGTTTGAGTTCCGTTACAACGAAATTCTCGTTACAACAAACAAAATTTGCGGTCCCTTGAAGTTCGTTGTAACAGGATTTCACTATAATGATTTAGCTGTATTGTAGAAGATTCTTTATCAGAAGGCTCATGAAAAGAGTCTTTACCAAATAATGGTTGGAGAAAGATAATCACTAAACTTTGAGAAGCTACCGAGTTTGCCTGTTATTAGGAAGAGGATAGAAAAACATTTTAAATAAAGCAGGAAGAACTTGCCCTTGCCTTAGTTGACAATGCAATTTTCTCTCACTATTCTTTGACTTTATATGATTTGTATATCCTTAGGTTCATGGTACTAAAAGTTCTACAATACATATTGGAATACAATTTGTATCAAACCCACATAGTGCAAACCACAAACTTTACGGGATTTCCAGAAATTCTGAAAACTTTGCCAACCTGTTACAAAACTTGTTCATTTAAACAAAAGAAGAAATTTTGCAAGACATTCAAAAGGTGCACACCTTGGAATTACTTGCTTTTGTCTGCATCTACCTATTATTAATTTTTATTTTATTTTTAATATATATATTTGAATTTGATCAGTTTTCTCCATTTTAGGTTAAGTTTTTGATTTTCAGCTAAACAAACAAAAGTAGAAAATAGATTTTGCAAAAATATTTTGAAAAATTATTTTGTCACTATTAAGTTCAGTGTACTTTAAAAAGTATTTTAATAGAAAACAAAACACGACTTCAGTTTCTTTTCTAAACCCCTCAACAAAAAAAATTAGGACTATCTTTATTGTTCCATATTTCGGCTCTATACTGTAGTTTCTCTCTCTCTCTCTCTCTCTCTCTTCAGATATGCAAACCTTGCATAGTTATAAAAATATAATATTTATTTATAATTTGAAGATACAGTTGGCTCTCTGTTTAACGACTTTCTCTATTTAAAGACGACTTTTCAAGGTCCCAGATTCTCCATTGTAGTTTTAGAAACATTCTATTTAAGGATGCATTCTACTTAAGGACACCTTTTTGTGGTCCCTTGAAAGTCATCAAACAGAGAGTCAGCTATATTTTTGATCTGATCTAAGAAACACATAAAAGATCTTACTGGCAGTACAAGTCCTCTTAATGTGATTTCACCAGTCATGGCGACGTCTGATTTCACAACTCTTCCAGTAAACAAAGATACGAGGACAGTGACTATCGTGACTCCGGCAGATGGGCCATCTTTACCCACAGCTCCGGCAGGGAAATGGATGTGAATATCTGTCCCTTCCATCAAATCAACGCCACTTTGAACTTTGATTCCATACTAATATTTAAAAAGTTATAATTAATTTATGTCGAACACAAAAAGTATACATTAATTTAGCATAAATTGCATTCAGAAATATTCCTTAGAAAAACCTATACCCATTTTCATTACAGTTGTGTGACATTCATGACTTTCTGATGAATTATAATATGCAAACAAAATCCGTTATATTGAATTTTAGTCTCAAATTCTGCATTAAATCTTTGTCTGATTAACCAATACTACCCTTTGTCTAATCGTACCAATACAAAAGTGGCAAAACAGACTTCAATTTAACAACCCCTGTAGTTTTTACTTGTTATCAATGCTCTAATGCTAAATAACTGAAAAAACTCATACAAGATAAAACATAAGTAAATAGTATAACAATGAATGATTGTACAAGAAAAATAAAAAAACTTCAATCAAAAAAACAAACTTTCTTTTGTTTCCCATCTTATATTTAAAATTGAAAAAAAAATGATATGAATATTATGTATCTTGAAACTTTTCTTGTGTTGAAATTTATGAAGCTGAAACTATTTATTATCTTCTTAAAAAAATACTTTGAAAAAATACTCTACTAAAACTTTTAGAGCATTAATTTACTCTATTTTATTCTACAACATAAAAAGTTCATTTCCTACTATCTTCCAATTTCACATAAAATATGATTGTTCAAAAGTATTCAAGATTCTAATAAATCAAAGAGAAACTAAGTTTTTCAAATCCAAGAATCAAATAGTTTAAAAGCATAAATTTGAAACCTTCTACTGTAGTTCTTTGCAATAAAGAATTAAAGTTACAATTAATAAATTATTGTTGCACATCTTTTGATAAGATGCTATGCTTTAAGCGTTTTGTTAGTAATATTCCAAACTGAATACTTTCCCCCTAATATCATACTAACTTCAACAAATGTAAACTGATATTATGAAATTTAAATAAAATTCTACTAGTCGACCCATGCAGAACTCCGCAGTGTGCTTTGCATTGTTTCATAAGGCATTTCGCTCTTTAAAAATTTCAAAGGAAGAACATTATGAAGAAGAACCGAAAAAAAGTATGCGCAGAAGAGAAGGCATGTAATTTAAAGACATCAGTAACAAAACCATTTAAAATCATTCGTAAAGCATGGAATTTGATTAAAGAATGACAAAGATCTCACGTAGCGACATTCTTGAGAAGTAATAAATTAGATTGAAAATAAGTGTTTTTATTTTTGAATATTGAACTCTTTCACATAGAAGGTTGCTTTAACCATTACGGCTTAAATGCCCACACATGTTTCTCTTTTAATCGAACACTTAAAATTCAAAACCAAAACCAGTTGAACTGAGTCCGTTTTTTAAGTGTAATTTTTCGAACATAGACAAAATGTTTTTTTTTTTTTTCAGCAGAAAGCAGAGGAGTAGAAAATGATTTCTTACTAATGAAGTTGATAATAATTTTAATGTTTTATATTGTATTCGCGCGAATAAAAAATTAAAGATTTACAGGGTGAAATTTGTAGTTTTAATTTGGCGTAGTATTTTTTCATTTGTACAAAAGGTAGAACACTGCTATTAGAAACCTCTACATTTCAGCATACAAAGGAAATGTTTTTCTGCACAAAAAGGATTTCCTTGAGGTAAATCTAATACTTTTTTATGCCTAAATTATACTGAGTGGTCTGGATGAAGTCAAAGCTTAAAAAAAAAAGGAAGAACACCCTTCGATTAACAATCAACTTATCCGAATAATAACTGTAGCCAGCATAAAGGAGTCGAAACACCAAGTAGCATTTCCATTGCATTTATTTTATTACGTGCGTTATCTGTTGTACGTTATGAGTACATGTAATGTGTAATATTAATCAAAATTTGCTATTATGTCGGACAGCTCGAGCTTGCCTGAAGTTCAGTTAGTTTATAGCTGAAAGCTCTACCAAAAAAAACTTATCAATTCAACCGAACAACTAAGTCCAGTGCTTTTAAGCTTTATAAAAAAAAAGAAAGAAAAAGAAAAATCAACACACACACACAGGTTTTTTTTTCCTTGCCGAAAGCGACGTAAAAATTGGAAAATTGTATTAGAACTTTGCTTTAAAAAAAAAATCTGCATAAGAACTTCAGACTGCATCAAGGTTTTGAAACAGCAAGGGGCGTTTCCGAAAACTTTACTTTTTGACCGTAAGTCTATTTTTCGTCATTAGCCAGCCTGATAAGTTTTAAAATGAGAGGGGAATAATACATAAGATAAGATATTGAAGAAAAATAATTAAATTTTTATTTTTGAAAAATTTTACAATTTGTTACCGCAGGCTGCTTGAACCGTTATAACTTAGATGGCAGCACATGTTCATCATTTAACAGCATGGTTAAAATACAAAATAATTTGAACTAAGCTCTTTTTTAAGCGTAGCTTTTCGAATGTAGTAAAAATGTGATAGGCTATTTGTTTTGTACAAAAAGAAGGAAAAAAATGTAGTTTACCCTTCAAATTGAGGTAGTAATTTTTTTTATTAGCACAAAGAGTCAAAAACTCATTCGAAGAATCTATATTTCAATGTACGATTTATTTATTTTTTTTTCTGAACAAAAAACAATTCCATTGTAGTCTGAAATCTTAAACCTGATACTTACAATTTCGCTTACATTATGCTTTAATTTTCTTACTGGAGCTAAAACTTTAAAAACAAACAA
The DNA here is from genome assembly GCF_026930045.1 of Uloborus diversus. Taxonomy (NCBI): domain Eukaryota; kingdom Metazoa; phylum Arthropoda; class Arachnida; order Araneae; family Uloboridae; genus Uloborus; species Uloborus diversus. Next base: position 75,846,185 of record NC_072734.1, read on the forward strand.
AAAAAAACCTTACAATTCAGAAGTAATTTAGCACAATGTTACATCAAGTTCTCATAACAGCAAGGAGCGTTTCCTTCTCATTTATTCTATTCCCTCATTTTTGTTATTGACTTTATTAAGTATTTATGTAATGCACGATATTTCTCTAATTTTTTTTGATACAGATTGTCCGGACGTGGGCCCGAACACGCATTCTCCTGGTTACCAGTCGAACGCTCTGCCGATCAAGCTATTCAGCTCTGTCGGTCATAGTGCAAGTTTATGTTATAAATGTAACCGAAAACCTCATTCTGGTTCTTTAAAACAGGTTTTTTGGCAGAAAAAAAAAACAATTTTAAGATCGTGGGTCTATTTTTCGTCAGTAGCCAGCACGATAAGCTTTAAAATAAGGTGTAAATCAAAGAAATCGATCAAGAATTGAGGAAAATCTCGCGTAGAAACCAAAAACAGGCTACAGAAATAATATATAAGGATCAATATATAAGCCATTAGAATCCCTTTGAATAACTAAATAAAATCAGCAATAAAACAAGTGTTATTTTAAGTTATATAGGATTAGCATAAACTAGTTTAATAACCTCATGTGTGTGAGATCTAACTAAATTTAAAGCAAGTTGGGCAGATTCTTTCATCACTTTCCCGAGTTGTCCAGTCAGAATGAGTTGACCATCCCCATCCATTTTAGACGCTTCAACATACATGATTTCACCACCTGCGGGTGTCCATGCAAGACCCACTGCTACTCCAGGCTGTCCAATGCGTCCAATCACTTGACTATCGTAAATAGGAGTCTAAACAAAAATATCAGTTATCAGTTATTTAAGTTAAGGGGGAAATATATTTGCTACCAAAATGTCAAAGCACTGCATCAATAAAGACTGAAATGAATCTGTACTTATATACAAAAGGAAACAATCAACCAGCAACAAAATCAAGTCAAAACCAGAAATGCATATACTTTTAGTCTTCAAGTTCAGCATTTTTTTTTTTTTTTAATTTTTCGAAGCATTCACAATATTGATTTAGATTACACAATTAATGTAATTTTGATTCATCTTGCAGACTATTTTTGGAGTTTTTAACCGAGTCGCAGAATAAGGAAAAAATTCTGCTGCTTGGCATGGGATAACAGAATTATCTCTGCTCCAAGCAATGCTTTGTTCATTGTACTGGAGGGAAAAAAAGTTTTAAGAAATCACACAAAAAATTTTGTTTAACATATGTTTTGGAATAAAGTGTAGAGTTGTTATGTGCAAGACAAAATGTCTGCTTTTCTACAGAACAACCCTGTTCCTAAATTCTACTGTACAGGGTTCATACTCATTTTTAAAAGTGAAAATTAAGGACTTCTTAAGGATTTTCAAAAAAAAATTTAAGGACTCATCGGAAACAATTAGATAACTTTAGGAACACCATTTCAAAGTTTTTCAGGGGGCAAAGTACTTGATACATATTATATATACACCTCCTCAAATGCATAACATTTGTTTCTAAAATGCAGGGAGAGGCGCAATTACCTGTGATACACCATTATTAGTGTATCATATTTTAAAATTTCATACATCACAAGGATGAGAGTGATCAGAGCAAAAAGAAGGAAATCCAAGAAAAAAAAATTATTATTGATTTGTCATTCTTGCTCTTGAAATGATTTTCAGTTCAAATTACTGAAAGAGCAACTAAAGCCATCCTTAATTCATGTTTATGGTAAACACGGTTAAAAATACAGAAAATTTGTAAAGCAAAGTGTATGTGAACAAAGTTGTCTCACAGGTGGATTTCTTAAATTTTATAATTTGCATGTTGATTTGGTTCCTTTTAGGGAACCTATGCTCGCTGGAACATGTAATGGGTTATTAATCATTCAGACGTTATAATACTAGACTTTACTATTCTAATTGCTACATTTACTATATACATAATACTATATACAAGACAGAGTGTGTTGCCAATGCGCACATCTCTGGAGTTCGTTCCGATCTGCTCTGTTCCGAGAGGATATTTTTCCCCAGTGACGTCAGTGGCTTCTTACGTCACTACGATTACGATAGCGGAGTTCAATTAGTTCGATACACCAAACATGTGAACAAAGTTGTCTCACAGGTGGATTTCTTAAATTTTACAATTTGCATGTGAACAAAGTTGTCTCACAGGTGGATTTCTTAAATTATATACTTTGCATGTGAACAAAGTTGTCTCACAGGTGGATTTCTTAAATTTTATATTTTGCATGTGAACAATGTTGTCTCACAGGTGTATTTCTTAAATTTTATATTTTTGCATGTGAACAAAGTTGTCTCACAGGTAGATTTCTTAAATTTTATATTTTTGCATGTGAACAATGCTGTCTCACAGGTGGATTTCTCAAATTTTATTTAAAAGTCAAAAGAAAATTCAAAGTGCTTACTGGGCTAAATTCTCGAAATACTTTATACACCAGATATTCATGAATCTACATGCTTGTTTCTGATTGTTTAGAATATGGAAAAACTAAGAGTTTATACCTATCTCAGATATTGAAGAGGGAATCTTTTCATATTGAGTTTCTTCTCAGAAACTTAAATTAAAAAAACTTTTTGTCTTAAACAAAAAATTTTGATGTTAACTTTCACATATTTGAAAAATTAAACATTCTCAAAATCACTTAACACTATTTTGTATTTTTTCTTAGGAAAGGAATGTTAAACAGCAAAAAAAAAAAAAGGGGGGGAGCTTCAAGTTCAATGGGTAGTTAATGTTGCTTCATAATTTGTTTCACTTGCAATGGAGGTCAATCCAAAAATACATAATTAATATATTGTAATTCCAGACTTTGAGGCTCGATAACAGCTGTACCTAATATCCTAAATCTACATTACGTATAACTATAAAAGACAATCAAATCCTTGTACCTGATGAATCTTCAGGAATAGATAAAATGAAGGAGTGCAAAACTAAACAGAACAGACTGTGAAGAGGATAAAAATGATCCTTAAAAAATTAGGATCATTTTATCAATGTTAAAATTGCAACTATAAATGCAAAGAACTGTTATTCATAGCTGAACGTACAAATCTGAGGTGAGGGAATGTTGGGTATGAGGTGCAATAAAGAAAACTGAAAACAGTGGGATATTTATAGACAACAGACCTGAATATTATCATTCCATTATACTACTACTTTATTATGATACTGGTTGATACTATGGATCTATTTAAAGTTTCAATTATTGACAACCAAGTTCGCCATCCTTTTTAAAATCCTATATGAAACTTTTGATTTAATCATACACACCCTTTTGTGAATTTCTTGCAGTGCCCGGACAGCGATGCCCATGCTAAAAATTTAATGGAAGTCTGTTGAATAAAAAAAATTGACGCCCTCCCCCCTGATGTGAAATGATCATTTTTCTTTGTATAAAATGCGTACACACCTTTTCAAAAAAAAAACTATTAAAGTTTCTTTGGAACTTAAAACTTTTCGTGAAATCATTAAATTAGATATACAGTTGCTTTAAAACTCTATTTAGCGAGTGAAGAGGTTTTTACTGCAATTTAAAATATTTCGCGAAATAAACAAAAAAAGACATCAAATAATATCTTTCAAATATAAAAATAGTTCCACAATTCTATTGTTTATCACCAAACTCGCCCAGGAACCATGCTATTATAATCCATCCGTCTAACAGAAAAAAAAAAAACATCCAGTGGAACATTCAAAAATCATCGTCAGAAAAAAAAACAAAGAAAATGTGGTACATTTTACACGGATAAAATCAAAAGTTTCTTTCAAAACAAATCGCCAAAACAATAAATTACACTTATGGTTACTTTAAAACAATAGTCCTAGATTGAATTGCACAGCACCAAGCGACCACACTACCGGAATCCAGCCCTTTAGCGAGTGAAGTGGATGTTTTTACTTCCTTTTACAAAAAAAGGAAATATTGTATTCGCGAAAAAAATTTTACTCAAAATTCGGCCTTAATTTCCATTTTTCTCACCAATGAATGAATGTTGAGGGGTTTTTTTTGACCCGATCACACGTAGATATATGCCTAGGAATGTACAGACACCCGAAATATCCATTTTGACGACCCCCGAGTTAATTACAACGAATTTTCTCGTGACGTCCGTATGTACCTATGTATGTGTGTATGTATCTCGCATAACTCAAAAATGATACGTCCCAGAAAGATGAAATTTGGTACGTAGACTCCTAGTGGGGTCTAGTTGAGCACCTTCTCTTTTGGTTGCATTCCGATGTTCCTAAGGGGGGTCTTTTGCCCCTTTTTGAGGGAAAATCATTGTTAATTTCGATGTAAACTCAAGTTGTGTTATAATTTGCCCGACACTTGGCGATATGCCGCCAGTATTTTGGTAGCTAAGTTTTGTCACCAACTTGGTGATTTTTTTTCTATTTACTTTCTTTTAAAAAAAAAAGGAAGTATTCTGTTTGCGAAAAAATTTCACTCAAAAATCGGCCTTAATTTCTACTTTGTTCACCCTCAAATGAATGTTGAGGTTTTTTTTCGACCCAACCACACGTACATATGTACCTATGAACGTATAAACGCCCGAAATATCCATTTTGACGTTTCCCCAAGTTAATTACAACGAGTTTTCTTGTGACGTCTGTATGTACGTATGTATGTGCGTATGTGTGTATGTTGCATAACTCAAAAGATGAAATTTGGTACGTAGACTCCTAGTGGGATCTAGTTGTGCACCTCCTCTTTTGGTTGCATTCGGGTGTTTCTAAAGGGGTCTTTTGCCCGTTTTTGGACGAAAATCATTGTTAATTTCAATGTAAACTCAAGTGGTGTTATAATTTGTCGGACACTTGGCGATTTTTTTTTTTAATTCGATTTCAAATTGGCCACTGTTGGTGATATTTAGAGTAAACTATTGAATCACATTAAAATTGCCAATAATGGGGAAATGACATTGAATTAAAGTAGAAGGAAGTCATGTGATGCACACATCAGCTCATGGCAATAATAAATGTTTTGCCAAACAAACAAAAACGTACAAAATCACATTAACAGTAGCTTTCAAATCTTTATATATTAAGAGCTGTGTTACTCGGCTTTGCCCGATCTACCTTAAGAATAAAAATTGTGTCAAGTGACATATATTCTACAATCAGGGTTAAATAAAAGAAAAAAAAAACACCATGCAAAATTACCTTTCCAAACAATGACGACAGATATTTAAATACAGTTGAGAAATTACAATGCAAAAGATGGATTTTAAAAGCGTAACCACAGAAACACAAAATGAAATAAGTTTAAAAAATTAAATGCAAAATAAGGAAAGAAACAATGGGTTCAAAAGCGTAACCTGTGGAAACGCGAAAATAAAATGGTTGACAACCTGAATCAAAATGACATTTTTCGAATTTGATTTAAAAATGCTTGTAACCTTTTTCCATTGAAGATAGAAGCTAAGTTTTTTCGGCCATAGGTCGAGAGAGATCTGGAGTAAAAAAATGTCGCTTTTTCCAATGGTGTCAAAAAGAAAACTATGGGACAGTTCTTTCACTTTTTATTGATAGATATAATGAAGAAAGTGCCAAAATTTCAGCTAAGCCTAAAAAAGTTCGAGCTAAAAACGCAAATTACTCCCGCCGTAATTAAGTTAGAACATTGAAACAAATTGTTTAGAACGCAGAAAATTCTACCCTTTTCATCGATATATAATATTAATATGTGCAAGTAATTTTTCACCCCCATATTCGGGAATTTATGTGAAATTTGGGTCTAAATTGGAATAAAAAAAGAACTATTTATCGGATTTTTTTTTTAATTATAGCCTGTGTCACTCAGTAAGAAAGCACCTTTCACATAGAGAAGGAATTTTTCAAATAGGTGCAGTGGTTCCAGAGATTACCTCGAACATTACAGGGTGAGTGAAAATGAATATAGCAATTACAAATGGCTATAACTATTTAATGAAAAAAAAATATATCGATAAGATTTACACAGAATGTAAACGGAACTTCAAAATTTTTTTACATAAAGCGCAGGTACGGCGAAGTGGAAGTCTTCACATGCACGAATTCAAACTTCGCAACGACAAGAAACCTGTTTGTGACAAGAACACCCTGTAATTTCTTTCTATGGGGTTATGTGAAAGACAGAGTGCAGGATGTTTGTTGCCCAAAACAATTGAAGAAATGAAAGTTCGCATTTGTAATGCGCATGCATTGGTTACTGCACAAATGCTTCAGAATGTATGGCGTGAAATGGACTACAGCTTGGATATTGACCATGTGACCAAGGGAAGACACATTGAAAATCTCTGAGATATGTATACAAAATTTTGAAGTTCCGTCTACATTCTGTGTTAATATTACCGAATTATTTTTTTCATTAAATAGTGATAGCCATTTGTAATTGCTACATTCATTTTGATTCACCCTGTATTAGCACAGATTTTCATTCTTATTATTAATCTTTTGGAAAAGGTACGTTTGTTACCACAGTTGGTACGTCCATTCCCGACACATTATTATATTTTTTATCATAACAAAAAAAAAAAATCTTTCCAAGTTTTGATTGTTTTTGGATCATAGTACATTTAAGTCTGAAAGAAAAATATTTTTTCACTTGTGAGGTATAGTAAATCAAAGAATTTTGATCAACACTATCCTTCTATTGAAAGTCTTGTCCAAAAAAAATACGTCCATTACCATTCACAAAAATGTATAGTTCTCAAATTTATTTTGTGCATGAGGACAAAAACTTGTACAGGGTGAAAGGAAATGTTAAGACTTGACACCGACAGCTCAGTTATTCCATGTGAGGACTGCAGTTACCAGTTTGTTTGGCTCTCTTGGCTCCTTTAAGAGGTTTTCCGCCTCCAGCTCAGTTACTTCCTAATCCGGGCTGATGAGTGTAGAAATGCATGAAGCTGCAGTCATCGAATGAATAACTGAGCTGGAATGAATAACTGAGCTAAAACTGATGCATTTTATGTGTATTACATAATTTACATTAGTTATCTTTACTAGTAATAAAGCTGAAAGTCTCTCTGTCCGGAGGATGTCTGTAGGATGTCTGGATCTCTGTGATGCGCATAGCGCCTAAACCGTTCAGACCCGATTTTCATGAAATTTGGCACAAAGTTAGTTTGTAGCATGGGGGTGTGCACCTCGAAGCGATTTTTCGAAAATTCGATGTGGTTCTTTTTGTATTCCAATTTTAAGAACAAAAATATCATGAGATGGATGAGTAAATTACGAAGTTATCATAACGTGGAACTGTAACATGGGTACAAGCCAACTGGCCAGAAAATTCACCACACATTATTTGTAAATATACAGGCGAACCAAAAGACCTTTTAATTTTTCTATTACGAGCAAAGCCGTGCAGGTACCACTAGTTAATAATAAATATACTTACACCAAGAATATCAGTCACAGCTTCTGAATCTAAAACAAAGGGAAGTTCAGGTGGATGTGCTATGGGACTTAAGACTAGATCTTTATAATTAAAAGGAATTTTGTCTTCTTTTTCTTCATTATCACCAACATGACATTCCTTTGATGAAAGCAATCTTTGTTTTTCCACTACCTTGACTGCCACAGCTCGACATACTGCTCCTAATTTCCTTTCAAGTCCCCTTACACCAGCCTCTCTAGTATATTTTGCAACTAAAATTTTAGAATGATATGATTAGCAAGTTTGATAACTTAAGCATTCAATGTACAGTAGCCTCTTGTTATATCATACTTGTCAGCAAGACAACAAAAGAGAACTATGAGACAGAGACTAGACACAATACAAAGTTCCTACAAATGATTCATTTGTGTTTCAAATACTGTGTATCCGAAAGAATTTCAAGTACAACAATGAATATATGAAAATAAAAACAAACTGATTGAGACTTGGTATTGTGTTAACCATGTAGTATAATGCAAGTGAAATATTTTGAAATAGCATCAAAACAAGAAAAGTGAGTCTTTTGTACGTGCGTTACAATATGAGCGATATTCATCTGTCCTTGCAGTGCTTTGAGGGTTTAGTGACTTTTTTAAAGTACAGTGAAATCCTGTTACAACGAACTCCAAGGGACCGCAAATTTTGTTTGTTGTAATGGGAATTTCGTTGTAATGGAATTCAAATAATGTAATAGCAGTTATATAGGGACTGAAAATGCAGTTTGTTTTGAATTTCGTTGTAATGGTATTCGTTATAACGGAATTTCACTGTACTTCCACAGCCAAAAGTGTTAGAAGAACTCAGGGATAGCATCCATGGATCAGTGATGACCATTACCAGGACAACCCTACAAAATGTGAGGGGTGATTCATTCTAAGTAACTGCCCTCACTGCTGTTTGGATGCTATCATTGAGTTTTTTAACACTTATGGAAGTGGAAGTACATAAACAAAGTCATTAAAGTACCCCAAACCACTGCAAGAACAGATGAACATCAAGTGTTTTTTAACGCAAAAAAAAAACTTTTCTTGTTTTGTAGCCATCATAAAAATGCTGCACCACATGGTTAAAACAATTACAAATCTTGATGAATTTAGTTTTCTTCATATAGCCTTTATTGTTGTTTGTATAATATTTTTGGTTATACAGCGTTTCGAAAACGAATGAGTCATTTGTTGTCTATAACCAAAGTCAATAAAACTGAAGATTCATCCAAAATTCAAGTTACTGATGTACCTTCAATGACTTTTAAAATGTTGTAAGCACCAAAAGGAAATTGGCTTATGGGTTGCTTTTTTCAAAGCAAAAAGAAAAAAAACGAGTGCTATTGTTTTTTTCGTGAGAAGGAATCCAAAGAATAGCAACTTGATCTCCACATATTGAAAGGAGGGTCAGTGGAAGACATTCAAATGAATTGATAAATAAAAGAATTTTAAAATAGAAATGTAGAAAATAAATAAAACAGACTTAAGCTTTGAAAGATAGAATGTTTGGAATTAAAAAAAAAAAAAAACTAGGAATTTATAAAATATATTATTACAAGCACAAGAAAAAGACTTAAGTTTCATTTAAAGAAATAAGAAATCGAAAAAGGAAAATACAGTTCTCACATACATTTTAAACATATATACATTTTGCTACCTACAATTTAGTTGAAACTACAAAAAAAAAGTTCACACAGAGAAATTTTTAATTGAAGCTGTTCATTCAAAACTTTGTATCCGATCAAAACAATATAAACAGGCATTAAGACAAAAAGCCATGAATTGCATAATTACAAAGGCAGAGAGACCATGTATGGCAATCAATAAAATATTTTTTAATAAATTAATATATGTGTGACCCATGCAATTGTAAAACTAATAGGTCAATTGAGGCAGTGAGAAGCAAAGGGATGTAAGTGCCAAAAATTAAAATTTGGAGATAACAATACAACTGGTAGAGTGAACCTCTCCTCTGTCTTGGGGCAAGAGATAGTAGTTGTAGGCCTGCTGGTGCTGCTGTACAGCATGATTTAAAAAACTTTCTAATGAAAGCTTACCTAGGACCGGAATTCAAACTTTTTTTTTTACTCAAAACTTAAAAATGTCTACTTACATCCCTTTGCTTCTCGCTGCCTCAATTGTGAAGATCAATTGGGTTACCTGAACAATATTGGTAGTAATAAAAGCTTGAAGCATTAAAAGACAGAATTTGTCATAATTAACCCACACTGCAAACTATAGGACTACAGATTTTTAAAAAACTATGAATTATAAAATTTTCGTTAATGAATAAAGATAAAGGATGGTTGGATAAGTATTAAGATTAAAACTTGTGCATTATGTAATTTTGACTATGATGAGATTAATACAGCAAAATAAATTACTAATAACTTCAAAATATAGCAAGCAAAGAAAAATGAAAATAACACTTTTGTATCAAACACATCTAAATGTTATCTACATTTTTTCGTTAATAGCTATTCATAAAAACTGTAATCAAATGCTGACTCAAGAAACAAGTGAAGCATACTTATTGTTCTTATAGCATCATCAGTTATTTGAATCATATCAGGAGTCAAGCCATGTTCTTTGAGCTGCTTAGGAACTAGATGATGCCTAGCAATATGTTCCTTTTCATCATGAGTATAGCCAGGAACTGATATGATCTGTAGTGAAACAGAATCACAGGCTATTAGCAAACATAATTCTTTACAAATCACATGATTAAATGAAATGTGAAATTAAATTAATAACATACTTCCATTCTGTCCAGCAGTGCAGGAGGTATGGTAGTCACACTGTTAGCAGTTGCAATAAATAGGACTTGTGAAAGATCAAAAGGCACATTTAGATAACTTATAGTTAAAGAAGCAAAACACAAAATTTCATACATTTAGAAACTTTGCAAATCGTAACTTCATTAGTTTTAAGTCGTTTACTGTAAACTTCCAATTATCTGCGGAACAGAGGCGGCACAGTAACCATGGATAATACGCAAATTTGGTATAAACAATCCTAACGTATGCAATAGCTCAAAAAGATGAGTAACACTCGCATACATTTAATTTACAGTTAAACCCATAACTAAGTGTAAAAACTAAAAAAGAATTGCTCATTATTGCAAACTGATTACACACATAAACAAGCAAACTACGTAAACAGAATTGAAACGTTTATTTCAAAAGCCAGTCAAGCAAAAAAGTTGCTAATTTTAGGAAAGCATCTATATCACCATATTAAATTATTCAATGATGATTGAAACATTGTTTATTGAAAGAAATATACCTAAACATATGTCCTTTTTAGTTTAAAACATTGTAATCCTAAAAGAAAAATTTCAATAAGAAGGCAAAAATGCTTTTTCGAAATTTTAAAGGTTTGTCGCTTGACTGATTTTTTAAATAAACAGTTCAACTAAGGTCAAGGGCGCCCATATAGGGGCAAGAGGGGGGGGGGGGGCCTCGAGCTCCCCTTAGGAGCTAGAACTTCCTTGCTTTTAGTACTTTTTTCTTTGCAAAAATGTAAAAACATTTCTTCTCCAGCCATTAATGAAAAAGTTATTAAAAATTTCAAATTTTAACGACTCTAATCTGTCTTGAAATCGGTTTCCATGGGGAAAATATCCTGCTAAACCATGATTAAAATATCTGAGTCCCCTCCTCCCCTTGCAATTTTGTGTATGGGCGCCCAGGATTAAGGTTACTCCGAAAAGGCATAGGGGAATTCTTTCACGATTGGCCAGGTCACTTGTTTAAGCAAATAAACAGTGTGGATTTAAAAATCAGTAAGTAGGATAGATCTCAAAATCAGTAAGTAGGATAGATCTAAACTAGTATGTTGTGGCCATCACGAAACTTTCTTCTATTTTTTTTTTTTTTTTTTTCTGATCCCTCCCCATGCTTGACGAGGAAGCAATATTCCCAACAAAAACAAAATTACACATGCAAAAACTTGACGACTATCCCAATGTCTGAATTATTGCAAAAGCAAAGCAAAGAGCGAAAATTGAAAGTTATTTTAAAAGCCTTGCTTGAATTAATTACAAATATTTTATTTGTTAACAAACATAAGATGGCAACAGTTAAAAATTTTAAATCATTGAGACAATATTTCCTATCATTTCTATACAATTAAAATCACGAGAAATACGCAGACGACAATCTTTTACGATTTATCTTTTTTATTGTTGCATTAATAAAAATATTTTTATTCGCAAAAAAAAAAAAAAAATCAACACCTCTTGGAGCGATCAGCGTCAAAATTGAACCAAAGCCTGTTTACATATGGATTCACATATATTCCAAATTTCAACCAGAACGTAGCATTACTTCTTGAGATAGGGCACTCAAAATGGAAAAAAAGAAACTGTGATTGCGCTACCCCCCTTTTTAGCTGTTGACACAAAAATAAAATCAGTTCTTATACCCACTAAGGGCTACTTGCCGATAAATTTTTCTTTCATTCCGTTCGTTATTTCTTGAGATACAGCAGTCACAATTGACGACAAAAAAATGTTCTATAGCTCAACCCCCGTTTGAGTTATTGACACCAAAATTGAATCAGCACCTGTTCCTGTTAATACCAACATATGGACCAAATTTTGTTTGATTCCGCCAGTTACTTCCTGAGGAATGGCAAGCACGTGTAACTCGAAAAACGTCCCATTGCTCCACCCCCCTTGGAGGAATTCACGCCAAAAACTAATGGGCACAAGTTCACATAGGGGCACATATGTGTACTAAATTTCGTTCGATTTCATGCGGTAGTTTTTGTTGTAGAGCAGCCACAAAAAACTGGTCACACACAGACGTGACACACACACACACACAGACAGACAGACATTTTCCAAAAATGGTCAAAATGAACTCAGCACACCTCAAAACGTTCGAATCCGTCAAAATTCGAAATTCGAAAATTTGCATGAATCCAATACTTTCTTCTATATATTAGATATAGAAGAAAGTAAAAATCAGTAAATAGTGTAGATTTAAAGCAGTAAGTAGCGTAGATCTGAAAATCAAGTTTCAATCAGTCAGGTTTGGGTGATCTTGGAAGGTTTGATATGACTAGAAAGGAGGGCGAGAAAGAAACAGAAATGTCTGAAAATATATTTTGCACTTGTTAAGTTAAAATGCATGTTTATCTGCATTCAGTTAGTAATTGCCAAAAAAGAAAAAAAAATGTTAGTGTGAAAGGCCGCCGATAATCTGGAGTTTACTGCGTTGGGATAGATAAGTGTCCTCTCCTTTCCTTCTCTCTTAGAGGAGGAGAAGTTTATGCAAGTTTTGAGAAAGAATAAAACATCTTTAGTAAATAGTTTGCTCTTTAGGAAATGAATTAAGAAGATGATTTTGCTTTTTTATTTAAAAGAGGAAAATCCTTCACAAATGTCATTATAAACGAGTTATGAAATTAAAATTTCAGTTTACATACATATCACAACACATAAACAACAAGTAGTGACCCATACATATTCTTAAAACAGGCAGACAGACTTTTTTTTTGAACTGCAGATATTCACACCATAAGTTTTTCAAATAAAATGTTTATGGCTTATCTAAGTTTTAATGTTTAATAATTATCCTCTTTCTATTTCCGACATTAGTTCCAGCACATTAACTGTGCATAACCACCTTCAAAATGTATGTATAATTCCTAATTAAACTATCATAATTAATTTTGTATATAAATGCAAGCAAAATTCCAAATCAAATGGCATTTCTAGAAAAAATATATTATTAAAGTATTTAAAGTGAATATTTTTTAAGCACAAAACTATGTCTTTGTAAGTATTTATACATGATAGGTAAATGTATTTTAAAAAAAATGAATACTATGTTGTAAGAAACATGAATACTATATTATAAGAAACATGAATACTCTATTATAAGAAACCTGAATACTATGTTATAAGAAACATTGTTATGTAAAAAAAAATGTATATTATGTTGAATAACACAATACAAATTTTAAAAAATAAATTAAAAGGATTTGAGTTACAATAATAAAATCTAATGAAAAAAAATACAGTTTCAAGCAATAGTTTAGCATAAATGAAAAAGGATACTGATCCGTAAAGTTACAATTTTGTTCAGGATCTAAAACCTCAAGCATAGCTGCTGCAGGATCACCATGAATTCCAGTACTCTTGATATAGACAAAAGATAATAGTTAATTCTCAGAAATAAATACATAGCTTATGTACATATACCTAAGCAGAAAACATCCTTAGATTAAGAAATAAAGCAGTATCTTGGTGCTGAAAGTACCAATGATAAAACCAACATTATTAATGCTAATAGTCAAAAAGGATTGCTGACACCTGTTTTGGGGACATAAGTTTTCAATGCAAGAGAAGTGAGCTTATGGAAGATGGAACATCCAACGAAAATTGACGCTACTTCTTTTGCATTGAGAAAGCGAGTTTTTGTCGTCTTGAAACACCTGTCTGCAATCATAAGCAAATTTTGCGCTTCAATAATGTTTTTTTTTATTATTTACAGCTCTGTATAATCAAATGCAATAATGATGCAGAAAAAGTAGTCAAAAGACTGCAGACAGTACTTAAGCCAAATCATGACGGAAGCTGCTTAACTTTATTTTGTAAACATGCACAGAATTGCAATTTTAAAGCGCAAAAAATTTTACATCAACAGTTTAAAACAGTGGCACCTAACCTTTTTTAACCAGAGGGCTGCACCTTGTATTAAGATGAATCCAGAGCCGTGTTCAAGGGGAGGGTTTTTGGGGTTAAACCCCTCCCTTTAAGAAAGAAATAATAAAAAACCAAATGAAAAGTGCACATTTGACTTAAAATCAACTTGAATGTTGAAGTTTGTAGAGCTTTTTTTTTTTTTTTTTTCAATTTTTTTTTCTTTACATTCCTTTATTCCTTTTAAAGTTTCCCAGCAATTTATAAATGCCCACTCTTTATTGAATTAAATTATATTTTAGAAAAACTGATGGAGGAACCGTTAAATAGGCTCTCAATACAAAGCACTCATTGCATTTAATATTGCTTCTCTTAAGGAGGTTATGATAACTTGGGCATTTCACAAAAAGAGATAAGAGTTGCTGCTATGAAGATGCATAGTTTGTGTTGGGTCCACAACAAACTGCTTCTTATTTACTCTGACAAGCATTATCTTAGAATATAAAACCAGAACATATATGCTACTAAACAGTTTGTAAATAAACTTTTTTTTTTTTTTTTTTTTTTTTTTGTACATGTTGAAATAAACCCATAAACTGCACAGTAAACCTAATAACGTTTGAATCTAAACAAGCAGTAAAATGAATAAATACTGAGGTTACTAGTGCAGCCTGAATTTACTTTTCGGGAAGTGGCTTTTATTACGGACTAATTTGGACCTAATACAAAACCGAATAACCAAAAATACGGATACCCCGGGTAATAAGCAAAAATATTCTTAAACAAGCTGCTTATCTTTCATTACATCAAAAAACAATCCTTTCTAACAAAACTAAATAGTACCATTTCTCACAAATACTTTAGAATTCATAGTCAGGCTGCAGTGGTGTCGGTCTGACGCTCCAAAGCGAGAGTATGCTATATTTTTTGTTAAATTAGTACTATACTTTATTGTACATTCTATGCAGGTAGTTGTATGTTTAATCAAAACAAAAATATAATATTTACCCTTTTATAGTTCCATTCTTACAATCATAGTTTTAAATTATTTTAGCAAAAATATGTTTTTTAATTTTTCAAATTTGATCTGGATAAATGAGGTTTTACTGAAAAAAATACAAATAGGATTCATAATATTATTTGAAGCTAAATCTTGTGGGAATTTGAACCCCCCCCCCCCCCTTACGTCCTTGATTATGACCAAAAAACAGAAATGAATAATTTGTACACGGTTGTGTTTTCCTGGCAATGCAGATAAGAATGAAGTAAACACATTGAAATCAAAACCCCTCCCTTTATGAAATCCTGGACACAGGTCTAGATGAATCTTGTGGGCCAAATCACAGAGAAAATTTAAATATATTTTTTTAAAAAAATTCTAGATAATATTAGAAACCACCAAAAAGGAAAGAGAATTACAAACAAAGAATTGCTATCATTACTTATGCTGCTTATATTATTAATATGACATAACCTAGTTTTAGACTATGCAAAACCACAGGCCACATGGATCAGCTTTAAGAGCTATAGGTTGGAGAACCACTAATCTAAAACATTGCAGCATAAAAAAATGGTATCGCAATATTTAAAACCCCTTCCATGTCTTGGCATTTATTGTATCTTCACATAAAAATATCTTAGAATACCAGAAATTCTCAGAATGTGTTCCATACACTGAAAGTTTTACAAAATTGCCAATTTTCCCCAGTGAAAAAAAAGTTAGTCAACCTCATTTTAGCTGCTTCCAGAAAAAAATGAATGATAGGAAATAAAAGCTTTTTTCCTTTTTTTTAACTCCCATTGTTCAGCGGAATTGTTTATTCGGAAGTGTTAAATGCCTTTTTTGTTCTTTCTTGAACAAAGTAATTATTTTGAGAAAAGAATTAAAAGAACCCTGACAAATCTCAAAAAGAGAGAAAAAATTTAACATTATCACAGGTACTATTTACATCCCTGTAAGAGAGGCAAAAAGAAAGAAATACAATATTTGGAAGCGCACACAATTCTTTTTTTTTTTTTTTAAGTTGAGGTGAAATAATGACATGTTAGTGTAACATATGCCTTTAGTATTAATTCTAGTATAATTTCTACTAATGGCCTTTATTGCAACCATAATTAGAATTCAAGACGTCAAAATTCAAATGAATGGCAGGGGCTAGAAGCTGGGTGTTGTGCACTGGATACTGTTTTTGCGTAAAAAGGGTTGTGTAAAGTTGAAAAGATCGTTCATAAATAATTCGATTCGGGGGCACATGGAGCCTGCATTGTAAGCATAGAAAAATATAATCGAGGGACAGGCGTCATTCACTGGTCAAGTAAACAATGACCAATTCTTAATTGCTCACAAAAAGAAAATATGATTTTTATTAAAAAAAATATATGCTTATTAACATTGAGTTTATGTGCACAGTTAACACAAAGGTCAACAGTCCCATACAATTTATTTGAAAAATACTATTCAAACACAATCAAAACAATAAAAGCAAACAAACATGCACTCTTAATAGGGCAATTTTTGACATAAAATGTTATAAATTAATATTTTTTGCTTTGGTAGTTCAAAATTGTTACTTGAATTACTACAATATCTAGTTCTGATTTGTTTACCATTTTATCAATTTCATCTAACAAGAAAACTGGATTCTTCACACCAACTGTTCTCAAGCCTTGAATTATTCTTCCAGGCATTGATCCAATATATGTTCGCCTATGTCCCCTGATGTCAGATTGGTCACATACACCACCTAAAGATATTCTGGAAACATAATAGTATATTTTCAATGAAATGTATAGTATATTTTCAATGATGCTTTTTTTTAAATGAAGAAATGAAGGTAAATAAATAAGTTAGACATAATTTTACTCAATTTTGTATATGTTAACAGCATTAACATAATAACCACCCCTTAAGATAAAATTGAACAGAAATTACTTCTTTTAAAAATAAAAAATAATAAAAAACGAGCTGATGTGTGCATCATATGACTTCCTTTTACACCAATCTAATATCATTTCCCCATTATTGGCAATTTTAATGTGACTCAATTGTTTACTCTCTAAATATCATCAACAGTGGCCAAATTAAAACCAAATTTTAAAAAAGAAAAAAAAAATCACCAACTTTGTCGCCAAGTTGGCGACCAAAAGCGGGCGATATGTCCCCAAGTGTCCGACAAATTATAACACCACTTGAGTTTAAATCGAAATTAACAATGATTTCCCCCCATAAAGGGGCAAAAGACCCCCTTTGGAACATCTGAATGCAACCAAAAGGGAAGGTGCACAACTAGACCCCACTAAGAGTCTACATACCAAATTTCAACTTTCTAGGACATACCGTTTTTGAGATATGCGAGATACATACATATACGTACATACGGAGGTCACAAGAAATTTCGTTGTAATTAACTCCGGGGTCGGCAAAATGAATATTTCAGGTGTATGTACCTTCCTAGGCATATATCCACGTCTGATCGGGTCAAAAAAACTCCACATTCATTCGGGGGTGAGAAAATAGAAATTAAGGCCGATTTTTGAGTGAAAATTTTTTTGCGAATACAATACTTCCTTTTTTGTAAAAGAAAGTAAAAAACCTCTGAAAGATTACAACCTTCCCACAACATCCACATCTTATAGTTAACTTGCTTCATGCTCACAGCCTTCCAACCCATGCATTGTATCACTTATTAGCTTTGTATTTGTTTTGCCACTTTTATTCTTCTATGCATTTATGCTCTTCAAACTTGTTTTCAAGTTTACTTTTTCATGAACATTTTGGATACATTCGAAAAGATTTTGCATCCCGTTTCTGCTTCTTATATACTTTTATTACTATTTGCCAACATCTCTAAACCTTCAGCAATAGCTTGAAGCAGTATAACTTACTAAAGATCCTGCACCAATCAATTCATTCTAGCTAAATCAGTACAATACATCACAGCTTGAGTTATAAAATATTGGGTGAATTTTGATAGGAAGCTTATAGCAGATTTGATAGCAAATGGCAAAAATATTATCATTTAACAAATTGGCCCAAGTTGTGATATTTAATACACATATGAGGCAGTGAGAAGCAAATTGATGTAAGTGACAAAATTAAAAATTTCGAGATAACCAGTGAAAATGGTAGGTGAACTTCTCCTTTATCTTGGGGCAAGAGATAGTACTAGTAGCTCTAGTAGGTGCTGCTGTATAGCATGATTTAGAAAAAAAATGTAAACAATGCCTGCCTAGAATCTGAAATTTAAATGTGATTTACTCGAAACTTTAAATAAATCATTTGCATCCTTTTGCTTCTCACTGCCTCATATGTAAAAAATAAAATAATAAAAGTGTTTCGTTTTTTGCTTTTAAAGAAAGTATCCTTTAAGCCTTAATGTATTTACAAAAATTTTACGTTTTAATTCCTATTTGTAAGTAACATAAAATCTAATAAATAATTTCCCAAAATATTCTACAAATTCATTATTTTACATAAACACTTATTTAGACTTACAAACCAAAAATGCTGGAAAATCCAAGTCTTTCAAGAATGAATTTACAACTATAAATTTTTATTATTAAAATGATTCCTAAAAACTAAATAATATACTAATTTCAAGGCATTAAATATAATAATCATGAATTACATATTATCATAAAGACATGATTTCTTTGAGTTTAAATATTGGAGTATTTGAAGTTAAAATATTAAATGATAAAAAAAACTTAAATTTTTGTAAAGTTATTATTTTATGCTTTTATGTGCTTAATTTGTTGAAATCTTTGGTGTTTATTCCATTAATTATTTATTCATGAAAATTACCTTATTTTTTGGAACTTTACATGCATGTAGATTCTACCCAATTTGCACCATTCAGCAAAATGTCTATGGGCTTGTCAAAAAATTAAAGAGAGATCACCAAGTTAGCATCATTTTTGGTGACTAATTTTGCAAAAAGTCACCAAATGTCGCCAAGCTAGCAACATTTCAAATCTAATATATAATAACTACAGTAGTTCGAATCCAACAAATAATTTGAACCTAGTAGATAACTCCAGTAAGCTATAGAATATGTTAAAATATTTCTGAATGGAAATTTCTAGAATGTTAATGAAGTCATTTAGTCTAGTTTTCACTTTGTTGTAAATGTGTTTAGCTCTGCTGTTTGAGCTGTGATTTGTCTTCGTGTTTCACTGTACTTGGAAGTGAATACAAGTTGACAAAGTATTTACAGTATTTTATGCGACTTAACAGCAGTGTATTTCAACTATTGTTAGCGACTTTCTTGTACACATTTGCAAATTTATTTTGTCTTTCCATAAGAACTGAGTCATCATTTAAAGAATTCTGAGAAGTCAAAGCGGACTCGTAACAATACTTAGATCATTTCTTGTATTCATACACAGTCACACAATACTCCATCATAGTGAGTTGTAAGGAGCTGAAGAATGAGTTGACAGCTCACTATTTCTGATTTATTTTAAAAATAATCGAGATAGCTATTGAAAAATAACCTATCAATCAAACATGAACTGAAATTATGTATTAACAGACTGAAATATATGTATTTAAACATACATGTAGTTCTTCAGACTTAATTTATCTAAAACATGTAATTTATTCACTATGGCAAGTTTTAGATGAAATATGTTGCTGACACAATTAATTTTTACTTCAACTCTTCAACATATTTGTCAATTATTATCGAATAATCCATAAAAATTCCCAAAAGTTTGTATCAGAACTTATTTGTTTCATTTGTAAGGATCTTCATAAGATTAGCTCATATAGATTTTTTACTATCTTAGAAGCTCAATGAAAGTGTTTAAAATAAAGTAAGATCTATTTAACTGTTACTTTTTAAAACTTGCACTTAACTAATTTTTGACTTCACTATGACCAAATGGGTCAGTAAGATTCGAAAACATATAAAACCAAGACAACATTTTTCAACATCTCAGTTTTAGTTACTGTATTAAAGAATGTAAGCTTACCTATGAAACTCGCGGCCAAGTGAACTAGCAACTGAACGGCCCACACTAGTTTTTCCAACTCCTGGAGGTCCAACAAAGCACAGTATCGGCCCTTTCAAAGAATTTTTAAGCTGTCTTACTGCTAAGTATTCTAAGACTCTCTTCTTAAGTTTTTCCATTCCATAGTGATCAGCATCCAAATCTGCCCTACACATAATAGTAAATATTTATTTTAGTAAAAACATGTTTGATAACAATTATTGACTAGTTTACAAACTAAAAAAATAAACATATAAAAATCAGGCATGATAAAATAGACAATAAAGCTAACATAATATTTTTGTAAAATAAAAAAACATGCTAAATGTATGATCTACAATTTTGTTTTGATGCCAAATAAAGTAATATTTACAATAATTAGACATTTTGTTTATTTGCATGCAGTATTTTTTCTGAACTTACATTAATTGTAGCTTTAATAACCTTAATAAATAATTTATTTCCCAATCTTTTGCAACAAGGACATTGATTTTAAAACCATTTGATACAGGTTAAATATGAAAGAATATTATACCAATCCTAGAAAAGTGCAAATATTTGAAGAAGCTTAGAGAAAATTATAATCTATATTTTTCTTTTAAGAAAAGAAGTTAAACATTTTTTTAAAAATTGCAAGAATAGGGAGGAGGGGAAGGAGTAAGCATTTTCAAGGTTTAAGATTTAAAGTGTTAACTTTTAGGGAGTAGGAGACAAAATGAAATGCATGGCTAGTAAAAATTAACATCTTCATTTTTTTCCCCTGATGAACTTGTACAATTTCAAACTATCATTAACAAATTTGGATACAGTTTAGATTTTAATCGGGGCGATTCTCCAACAAATTTTACAGATAAAACTTACTACGTTATAAAATGTATTTTAATGGTAAAACCATTTGATATTTAAAAAAATTGCAAAATGAGTTGCAAATTTGTGACATATAATTAAGGTACATACTGTTAAATTCCTTTACAACAAACTTTAAGGGATCGCAAATTTTATACATTGTAAAGAGAATTTTATAGTAATGAAATTCATTCAGCATAATGGAAATTTGATTGGGATCATAAATTTACTTAAAATACACCAACAGCTCAGTTAGTCCATCCGAGGACTGCAGTTTCGTGCTTTTTAGACCTCTTCAGAACGGAATAGGAACCACATGAGTTGGAGGCGAAAAACATCTTAAGGGAGCCAAACAAAATGGTAGCTAATGTAGAATTAGCACTAACCAGATGAGTGACCGAAACAATGGTGCAGTTCAACTAAAAGATTGATGGCAAAGCATGGTATTTTGAAATAAGTTACCGCCCTAAGCCAGGGCTAAGGCAGAAATACTTAAAATACACCAACAGCTCAGTTATTCCGTCCAAGGACTGCAGTTTTGTGCTTTTTAGCACTCACCAGCCTGAAATAGGAACCACATGAGCTGGAGGCGAAAAACCTCTTAAGGGAGCCAAGAGAGCCAAACAAATTGGTAGCTAACATTTAGCTACCAGTTTGTTTGGCTCTCTTTGCTTCTACTTGCTGAAGTTTTTTTTTTTTTTTTAATTTTTACATTTCTTCCTTTTTTTTACATCCATTTAATCCGTTTATTTTTTACATTTTAGTTGCTTTTAGGCTGAAATAATAGCAGTTTTTAACAAAATAGTCGTTTTTGCCTTAATTTAGACTAAAAGAGTAGTCGTAGTCTGCAACTCTTCAAAATAGTCGCAATAGTCACTTTTTTAGTCGTCAGTGGCAGCCCTGGATTGAGAGTGCTTAACACTTAACTAGATATACGCCCTATAATATATAAATAAAATTATTTATATTTATAATTGATTTTATAACAAAAAGTAAAATGAAAAGATTAAATAAAACTGACATTGCCTGCTAAGTCAGGACATTCCTGATTAAAAAAAAAATAAATAAAGGAAAATGAAAAAAATAGTTATTTTACTAAAGTAAAGTTTTACCTAGATTTATTGATGTCTATTACTTCAGGAGACTGTTTCGTCCATGGTAATTCTGTCATTAATTCAATGTAGTTTCTAAAATTAAAAACCTTTTTTTTTAAATAAAATTCTAACACGTAATTTTAAACACATAGCAAAAACTTTAAATGAGAAAAGGTAAATTGTAAAAAATTTAAAAAAAGCAAAACATTTGTTTTATTAACCAGAGATGGAGCATCATCGTAAATATGATTGAGAAACTGGAGTGATAATCTGGATTTTCATTGATACTACAATTTTTGAAAGGGAGTTTACTTATTTATTTATTTTTTCCAACTACATTGAAGTGCACATTTTATAAACATCAGACAAGACATATTTCTTTAGATCGCAAAGATTTTCATGCATTCCAATATTGAATTTAAAATGCTGTAGACAGAACTCAAAACATTCAGTGCATTAAATTAGGAGCAATAATTAATTTTAGTGGAATAACCAAAATAATAAACAAAAATTGTTTTGAAATTTCAATTAATAATTTGAAGATTGTTTATTAATTGAATAAACGTTAAAATTAGTTTTAATTTATATAAATGATTTGAAGTTAAAATTTGCTTCTTGAATAAACATAAACACATAACAAAAGTAATAGAGGAATAATGAATGTCTTGCAATTGATTGTGTACATCACAATACTGCATTGATTCAAATCTGAAACACTTAATTTAAAAACCACATTCCTAAATCTAGGTGACGAGATTGAATTAAGCATAACATTTTAAGACTTGATTTGTCTGGAAATCTGAAGTACTCAATAAGATTGGAGTATGTACAATAACTATCTGGCTTGATGGAAGTTTAAAAATAAAAATAATTTGTCAAAGATGCAATATCAACATGCGAAAAGAATACACAGCATAAAGTTGAAGATAGTGTTTGATTGACTATCAAAGATAATTCACTAAATTATGTTTATAAGATGAATGAAGTGCTATATATCTGGACATTTGGTACTCAATTTTGACTAGTTTTGAGGTTTTTTTTTTTTTTTTTTTTCTTTTTTTTTTTTTTTTTTTTAAAGAAAAAAAGCAAAACAAGAAAAAGCACTTGAAGAGTTGAGATACAAAAATATTTTAATTAGAAGAAGGATATAGTTTTGGTTCAAAAATAGAAGAAAATTAACACAAGACTTCAAAAGGACATTATTTTTATTTTTATTTATTTATTTATTTATTGGATACAATGCAAGAAAAATGAAACAAATAAATTAAAATTCTAAAATCTTGAGATGCTTGGGGCAAACCTAATTTGTCAGCAATGTGATTAGAATCTGCATAGCCTTCACAATGCTACCAGGTTAGGTTTGCCCTAACTATAGCGACTCCTTTTTAGGCTTGTGAATGTTAAGCAATATTGTACCATAATCTTTGCTTTAAACATATATATACTGTTTAACTTTTTTTCCTGGCATTTATGAAACTAAATTTAGGGGGAAGGGGAGAGTCAAATATTCAAAAATTCAATGCTTTTTTTTAGATAGAGTATATATAAACTTAAAATCATTGTTTGAATTAAACTGCCTCATTATAAACTAGCTGTCTTACCGAGTAACTGCATGATCTGGCATGTGAGGGGGCATTTTCTTCAGCCTCTAAATGAAAGGGAAGAAAGATAAGAAAATTATATTATAAGATAAATACTTTTTTAAATTGTTAATACATTAAGGAGAAGAAATCTTCACAGTAGAATTTCAAATTAAAAAAATTATCAGAAAACTTTTAAATTGCTTTTAACTTCCACTTATTTTAAATGGTTATAAATACCTGAATTTCACGAAGTGATAACTTTTTTGCATGTTCTGGCATTTCTGTCTCCCTGTTCATTAAAAAAAATATATTAATAATAATTCAATAAAACATCTGTAAAAAAAGAAATACAATCACTTAGAAGCATGAAATGTAACTTAATTGCATTAACCTTCGAAAGTATGCATGAAGGATTTAGTTTAATATAAATTAAGTTTAATAGACCTTAGTTTAATAATGAGAACAATTCCTTGAATTTTAAAAATAACTAAAGCAAAAAAAAAGATAAAATTTAAAACATACAACAAATCTGCTAACTTTTAGCTAGAAAAAAAAATGGTTTCATAAAAGATGTTGGTTAAGTTAAATTATTGGATAAGCTGAACATCATGAAAGTATGTCTCAGTATTTAAGCTCTCCGAATAGCTAACTGAATATAAATCTTGACACTGTCTCCAAAAAGAAAAAAAATATATAGATCAAAAGATAGAAAACTGCGAACTGCTTTAAACTTTCACTTATCTCAAATGGCCATAAATGCTTGAATTTCACAAAGTGATTTAGTTTTTGACAGCATAGTACATAAAGAACTTTTTGTTAGGAAAAACCTGAATTTTAGGTTAAAGGATTTAAATTTTGTTGAAAACTATTTCTTATGAGGAGTCAAAAAGTATCAAAAACTGCATTATCAGACAACTATTTGATTTTCTTTCTTTAAATTGATTTTTTTAGACCCATTTTGTACTAGACTACCACAATTAAAGTGTCTTTAAAATTTCAAACATTTGATTTTTGGAATTTTTCTCTAATTAATACAGTAAAGAAGGAAAACAATAGTTTTATACTGCTCAAAATATAATTTTAAAACTTTTAAAAAGAATTTTACAAAGTTTAGAAACTTTTTTCTTTTCTACCCTAACTTTCTTTCAATAAATTTTCACATTTGAAAAATCTTTCTCATTTATTTAAACAATGAATTTCGATTTAAAAAAAAAAGAAAAGAAAGAAAAAAAGTATTTATAATAATAATAACTCTTTATTTATCTGACAATTTTTTACACTTAACATTTTTGTGCTGAATGCTTAGAGAATAGGTTCAAAAAGAATTAAACTTTTAAGCACACATTAAAGCTTATTATGCATTGCTTTAAACATTTTTTTTTTCAATTCTTATTACAAAATTAAATAAATATCTGTGCACCTGTCTTACTACGGGGAAAATCTTTTTTGGATACAATACTAATGCAAATAATGCTGTAGCAAAAACAATCTGTGATAACGATTGGTGTAATGTATAGCAATAAGATTGAGAAATACTTTTTAAAATTAGATAAAGATGAAAAACTATAGTGCCTAGAAAGAATACTGTGCCGATCGGCGCTTTTTCCCCAGCGATTCTTGAAGACAAATCGTATGAAATCTGCTAGAGGGCAGTGCGGTCGAGGTCCACGTTCAATTTCGCGGTGTTTACATTAGTAGACGCAGGATTTTGTTACAATTTAGTTCCGCGTTTCTCTTTTTTACCTTTATTTTGTGAATATTTCATGAAACAGCTTTTAAAGCTTTTAATGGAGGCATCAAAGTTAAACATTAGAAGAAATAAAGCTTTATCTTGTTTCGTACCAGGGTGCAAAAGTGGATACAAAACATGCAAGGAAAAAGTTACGCTTTTTAAAGCTACAGCAGATGAAGAAAAACTAAAATGGAACTCCTTAATTCCCCGGTTAGATAAAGTTTTTGATAAATATTGCTCTGCATTTCGAAAACCATTTTATTGAAACGCATTTTACGCAGATTATAAATGGTGAGGAAGTTTTGATTCATCGGGGAAAACCTTTTTTGAAAGATGAGGCAATTCCGACAATTTCCCCAAATCTGCCAACAAATTTTACTAAAAAATTACCAAAGAAAAGGTTCATCAGGAATTATGCAGTTAAGAAAAATGTTAACTGTTTGAAAAAAATAAAACTTGATCTTTCCACAGATGAAACTGAAATAACTACGTATAGATCTATTACAGTGAAACCTCCGAATAGCGGACAGTCAAGGGACTAGAAGTTTTGTCCGTTATTGGGAGGTGTCCGCTATTAGGAGGAACTACTTAATTTACCATTTTCAAAGTGGGCTGTTGTTCTCTTTGTAGAACACAATCGAAACAATTGCGAAAGGTTTACTACATTTTACATCAAGTGTAATTAATCTGTTTTTTCTTAATAAAGGTATACTGACAGCACACACTTGTCTTAAAAAGCATTTAATCAATTAAAGTAATCAGTTAAAACAGTTTGACATCTCTTTTTTGCATTACCAACGGCGGCGATTCGGCGGAGCAACCCCCTCCCCCCCCCCCCAAAAAAAAAAAACTTTTTATGGTTAATTTATTTATTTTATCTCGAGTATCACTATTGCATGATTGACAGTTTTCAATATGACCTTGAATATGGGCAAATCTTTTTCATGTCTAAAAATTAAACAACCCAACGAAACCATGGCGCCATAAAGCCGACTACTACCGGCGCCGGTCTGCTCAATTGCATCTCCCGAGAGCCCTAGTTAGAAAAAGCGCCCAATTTCCTCTTTTTTATCTTAACTTTTGAATAGTTATTGTGTACAAAATTCATTAAAATCTTAAGAAAAACGTACGTTAATTGTTAGACTGACATCAGTTTTCACTCTGCTTCATTACCCTCAAAACTAGCCGTTACAAAATTATGACTTTTTTTTCCTTTTTCATTTTTTGCTGCCCGCAAAAAGTACCATGCCTTTTAGTTCTTTTTTTTTTTTTCTGCCCCAACTTTTAATCCCCAATCGCTGCCTCTGCCCATTACCACCCTTTTAATTCCAAGAAACTGATAAGGAAATGACAAGTGGGGGGGGGGGTGTGTGTGTGGAAATATCAGTTGTGGAGGATGTAAAGCTTTGTAAGTAAGGCAAGCAGATACTATAAGATATTCTGTGAGAAGAAAAAAAAACGGAAGTGCTACGATCGCAAGGGAAATTTTTTGTGAAATAACTGTCCGTTATTCGGAGTGTCCGTTATTCAGAGTGAATTACATGGAATGGCCTATATTGAGGGACTGGGACTTGCAAAACTGTTCGTTAATTAGAGGTGTCCGTTATTCAGGAGTGTCCGTTAAGGGAGGTTTCACTGTATAAATGAAATTGTACGTATTAATTTATCTAACAAATATTGGGTTTGTATGACATTAAAAAAATCTCCAAATATTGTAGTTTTTGTATATAATTAAAATTATGTGGAAAATAATATTGACGATAAAAAGATCATTATTGAAGTAGACACAAAAGCAAGGATGTTTTCAAAACAAAATTTTACACAATTGACTCTGAAAATTTGATACTTATATTTTAAGGCAAATGTATTATCAATTGAGATGGCTTAGAGCGCAGTTTGTTGTTATTTTTAATGCCACTTGGGAGACTCAAGCCCCATTCATGTAGCCAGCATGAGTTTAAAGCAGAAAGGAGTGACTCCTGATTCAATGAGGCCCCTAAATGAGAAAGAGGCCGACTTGGGCACGGTATATGATAGCACCACCTCTACAGTTTATAGGTCTGGAGAATAGGTTGGAAATCTCCAGCAACGCTACGCCTGGTAACTGTTAGCAACCAACCATAAGACTTTCGGACAAACGGAATCAGCGAGCACGTAAGTTATATTCAAAAAAAAAAAAAAAAAAATTCCTCCAATTTCAACCTTTTAAAATCCGGTACCAAATTGATAATTATTATTGTTATCGTCCCTCATTATCGAGATAAAAGGTATTTAAGTCTCTCGAAATTTTAAGAAAAGTGGCAAATTTAAACACTTGGCGAGGGATTGGAGGTACCAATTTCTCACAGACGCACGACTTTGCCCAGAGGAGAAAATTTAAAGGTCATTTGATTAGCCTGTATATTTACAAATAATGGATGATGAATTTCTCGCCAATTGGCTATGTTCACTCACTCTTCCCATGTTACGGTTCCACGTCATGATAATTTCGTAATTTACTCATCCATCTTATGATAATTTTGCCCCGGAAACTGTTCTTAAAATTGAAATTTTAAAAAAAAACGCAAAATCGAATTTTCGAAAAATTGCTTCGAGGTGCACACCCCTATGCTATAAACTAACTTTGTACCAAATTTCATGAAAATCTGCCATACGGTCTAGGCGCTGTGCGCGTCACAGAGATCCAGACAGAAATCCATACAGAGAGACTTTCAGCTTTATTATTAGTAGAGAAATAAGAGATGCGCAGTTATTGAATACTTAGGGGCCATTCATTAAATACGTAAGGATGATATTGGCAATTTTTGATCCCCCTCCCCCCAAGTAAGGGTACGTAAGACCCCCCCCCTATTCTTACATAAGATCCCATTTTGTTTTTCAAAATGATAAAATAACAAATCTTGGAATTGTTACACCACTGGAATGGTTATTAAATTCACATTATTAAATTAAACCTTTTGCGTAAAGAAATAGTTACTGAAAAGTCAGAATTTAAACTGAATGTTTTTTCGACCTTTTTTTTTTTGATGTAATATTAATTACAAATAAAACATGCCGTACACAATGCGACTTTTTTTATTATATTTTACACTATTTTTTTGTAAAACAAATAAAAAAACATCTTATTCTAACACGTTTCTTACCTTCCAGACACAAATGGAACATAATCTCTGCCAAATCACTTGACCGCGCAATTTCTAATTTCGACTTGGAAAATATTACGTAAGAATGAGTTTGACCCCCCCCCTCCCCCAAGTAAGAGTACGTAGAGGCTTTTCCAACCCCCCTCCCCCTCGGGACCCTTACCTATTTAATGAATGGCCCCTTATAGTGTACTATTTTCATTGAAGATAAATTAGCATAAAGTAACTTTATATGCTTCAAAAAATAAATGAACAGAAATGTAACAATTAGCACTTATTACAGAATTTGTCTTTTGCACAGAAATAAGTTCAATCCGAAAAACGGGGCTTTTAAACTGTGAAATCAGCATGCAATCGCTGATTTAAAACGAGTCTGAGTGAGGAGCATAACGTACTCCTCAAGCCCAGCGCCATCTGGATTTTCCTCAGATCTGACCTCACTTTTTCCCCCTCGATTGGCACACTACTCTTTCTAGGCACTATATGAAAAACTAACATCTACTATTATATTTTACTGGAAAAAAAATAATAATAATTTGGAACAATTTATGTAGCATACCTTACTTTCTTTTCCAAAGCAGCAATTTCATCTCCTTTGTCCATATCATCATACAACTTAGTTCTTGTTATAGGTATTTTTGTCAGATCTAAAGGGCCCACTTCTTCCTTTCGTGCTTTTTGTAACAATTGAAGACCCTGAAAAAAAAAATAGTAATTCTAGAATAAAAATTAACTATGAGTAACTAACCAGGTAATTTTGAATCTGCCTATTTTGAAAATTCATGTCAAAGTTTTCCACTTACCCAAGTTTGTAGCAAAACTTCCGATGTTTTTCCCACATTTATATCAAATAAATTTTCCCCAAAACCTCTGCAGGGCCATTGCATGGAAAAACAAACATTTTGTTCTGCATGTGACATTTCATATTTCATTAAAAGTAATACTTTAAAGGGTAATGAAAAAAAATGTTTACTTAAAAATCACACATACGTTTGTGATTTCTTAAGCAAAAAACTTGATCATTAACTTTTAAAATTATTTCTATTTAAATACATGAGCTGTCCTGTACAGGACAAAACGGCTTTTTTGCGCAATGGCTCTACATCTCGCACTCCAACTGTACTCCATTTTCATATAAGAGCTATAACAATCTTCATCAACAATAAAATTTACAGACTACACCTCCTTCTTATATCTACAGTTATATTGTCATCCAAATCTTAAGAGAATATTGATGCCTAGGGAAAATTATTAGAAGGAACACCCACTCAGAAAATGGGGTGAAGGAAGTATAAGTGAACAATGGTGAATTTTATAAGTTTTACTATTGAGTCATGAAGAAGTTTTTTTGGGTATGCTTAAGTGTCTTAAGTCTTCTTAATTAAGAATAAAATCTTAACACTTTCGAGCAAAAATCATTGGAAGATAATTTTTTTCCTTTTCCTTAAAGGAATGCTAAACTGATCATCAGTATAATTACTAAAATTAGTAAAACACGTAAGTGCAATAAATCATACGGTTAAACACGATAAATGAAGAGAAATTTGACTCTAAAGTTAACTTTTTATGTAGTTTATTTCAAGAACACAGAAAACACTAACTTCTATTTGGCGAACTAGTAATGGCAAGGTTTTCCTAAATCTTTCTGCAAGATCAACAGCATCAAGTATTTGAAGTCTTTCTGAATGAGATGCCCTAACAATTGCAGCACAAACATCTGGAAGGCTTTCAGTAGGTAAGGAGTTTAACAGGCGCTGAAGATAAAAAAATAAGGACATGAGAATAATGCAAACAAAATTCAAACATAAGGTAGCTGAAGAAATAAACACTAACACTATTGTACGCAGTGAGCATGAGCACCATGTTTTTACAATCCAAAAAATTGAACATTTAAAGAAAAATAATGAAATAATAATGAATCAAAACAGATATTAGTTAATATTTAATAATTAATTTATTTTTAAATTAATTTTTAAGCAAGTTTTTCAAAATTTAAATTTCTGTTTTAAATATTATTTTCCCCCTTTTCTCTCTTCTAAAAAACATTTGCTGGTGCCAATGGGCAAAAGGCAGAAATGTTAATTAGACAAAGCTATATTCAAAATATAACTCCTTTGACAGATTTGCAAGGATCTTGTAATCGTAACTTGTTTTAGGAAAAAAGTTTTGATTGTTTAACCTAACAGGTAATGAATGAGAAACAGTAAACTATCTCAGACACTAAGGAGCAAGAAAAGTAAATTAAAGTGGAAGGGGGGGGGGCTTATATCAAACACAATATTTGTTCGAATTGTATCTTTTATAATTTACATTCAGTAACACTACTTTATACATAAGGATTTCTATAAATTAAATTGGGTAGTAGGTATTTTTCATTTACTATATGCTATATCGACCTGTCTTTTAACGTTAAAAATAAACGGACGGTCTTTTAACATTAAAAATGAACTAACTTCTTCCCCTGAAGTAGATAACAAATATTTTAAAGAACCAATGCCCATATAACTGAACAATTATAAAAAATATTTTACCAAAATAAAAAATATTTTACAGAACAGGATCACAAAAACTAAGTTGAATAGAGAAAACATAATTATAGTGTGCATTTTTATGCACCTTTTTATGTAAAAATATATTCACATTCCCTCTCTTAGTTTCAAAGCTGTAACATCAATAGCATATTATTTATAAAAGGAAAAACAAACAAAGAAAATGCTTCAATTGACAGCAGGTTGAAAAAAAAGTTGATTCAGGAATACCTTTAACCTTACAACAGCAGGCACAGATAAATCAAGCATATCAATCAGTTTTGTAGCTTGTTCACGAAACTGTTCCATGAGGTCAGATAATTCTGAGTTAGATTCATCAATTTCTACAGAAAAAAAAAAAAACATTTATTTAACAAATATAATTTCAGAAATAACATTTCAATATCCTCATTCTTTTAAGATTTAAGATGGAATTAAGATCTAGTTATTTTTGAAAAATCACTTGGAGAAGAATAAAGTCATATTTTTAACACTGTAAAAACAGAATTGAATGCTAGAAATAGGTTCTACAATGCGTAATCAAAAAGAGATTAAAATAAAATTTGTTTTTTGGGAGCTTAGACATTTCATCCACAGAATGTTAGTTGTTTTAAATAAACTGAAATTTATCTATTAATAGTAGAAACAAACATACATTTTATTTTTAAATTGCTCTTTTCTGGAAAAAAGAAAAGAATATATATGTACATGGCACAGAGAATGCACATACAAAATGCTAGTTTTATAAAAATCATAATTAGTCATAATACCAGTTTATACTGATAACAATACTTACAACAGAAAAACTAATGTGTTTTTGGGGGGGGGGGGTTAAATGTTATTCTTAGTGTTATATAGTCTACCCATTTCACACTTAAAGGGATAAAAGAATAACTGAGTTAAGATTTTAAAAAATAATAAAGTACATTACATTTTTTAAAAATGTTAAACAATTAATGAATTTGGAGCAATAATGCTTCAATTTTACATCATGAACTTTTTAACATAAACTAGTGAAAAATTGCCACAGTATTTCATTTGGCTTTTTAAAATTAATTTTGTAAATATTTATTTTGTGCTTAGTTCTAAAATGTTCTTTCTTTTACTATTTCCAATCTTATGAGCATTTATTTACTGTTTTCTTCATATTTTGAAATGTAGTGTTGTTTATTCTTGCAATTTGGGCTTTTTAAGCAGTCGTCATATAGCTTTTTTAACTGAAAACCGGGAAATTCAGATATATCGGGTCTCGACCATTCCAGGTAATTGGTACTCTACTGTAATTTAACCAATCATTTTTCACCAATAAAAATTTTATTATAAATTTTTCATAAATACAAAGAAAAAATTTCATGATATCATTGTATATTACTAGTTTACTCATTTACAAACTGGTAATAAGTTTAATAAGTTTTTAAAAGGATCAAAAGTTCTGTAAAAGAACTTACAGCAGGATAAAATATCTGTACCTCAGAGTCAGTAAGTCCAAAATTGCGATGCAGAATCTAATTCCGCATCAAGCCATGTGAAAGTAATTCAAAAAAAAAATCCTTTATAATTATTTACCAGTGTTAAAAGAGCGTTCGTCCCATCTTTTGCACGTGACAGACTATTGTTTTTCCTTTCTCTTGTAAAGTAGTGATTATGTGACTTATGTTGTTCTGGTTCTGAGGTACAGACATGTTTATTTTCAAATATCACAAAATTTAACATCATATATTTTATGCATTGAAGTATTACATTTACAAGAAATTGTGTACCTGATTCTTCTCCAGGTAACCTGTCTAACTGACGTACACTTGCAATGAGGTATGGGGATTTTTCAGTAATTCTTTCCAACTTAAACCGGCATAAACCAGTCACAAGAAGGGTATAAGCTGGCCGAGGCCAATTTGTACCCGTGACTTGGATAACGATTCCAGCAGTACCAACAGAATGTAAAACATTTCCATCGTCCTAGAAATAACATAGTCACGCTTAGTAAGTAATAACGTATGTGAACTTAACAAATATTAAATAATACACTGACAGATTGACCACGTCAATGTTGCTTGGCAAAAAAATTGCAATGAAAACTCGTGTAAAAGCTGATTCAACTTTTGTTTGAAACTTAATTATCAGAAGTCGGTCATAATATTCAATGGCAAAATAAAAGGTCTGGGGCAAAATTTTTTGAACTATTAGTTTCCAAAACACAGCTCTAGGCTATCTTTGGTCATTTATAGGGAGGTAATGACCCCCATGAGCCCTTACTGGACCTGTGTTTGTATACATGTTTATGAAGCTCCTCTTCTACAACAGAATAAAATGAAACTATGCAAGAAAAAAAAAAGCTATTTTTATGCCAAACCACGTTGGGTTTGTCATACTAATTCATACAAACACAAAGGAAATCATTTTAAATTAAATACCATTTTACCGTTTGAGATAACTTATAAATACAAAAAGTGAAAAAATACCAACATTTATTTTTTCATCAAGTTTTTATAACAAGTAATTTTCATCAACTAAAATGTTATTGTAACATTCCATTTAAATGGTGCATATACCATTTAAAGAATATTAATGCATTTTTACCTCTCATCAAGGTGGCAACTGTCGGGGGGTCGGGGATTTTCAACTTTTATTAAAATTTAAAACATTTTTTTTTTCACACACAAAATTTCAGTTGCTCAGTTTATTATTTAAAAATCAATTGAGATTGGGGAATATCTTTTTAACTTTCAGCGTAAAGCGTTTTTGCCGAAAAAAAACTTTTTTCTTTAAAAATTATTGTAGTTCATATTTTTCAAGTTTATTTTGTCAATTATCTAACACACAATAAACAAAATAACAATATAGTATAACCATTTGAATTCTAATAATATTGTCACGCCGCCCCATCTCTTGCGGTTTAGTGTTTTTTTGAACTAGCAAGGAAATAGGCCGATCGTATAGTTTTAAATAAATACTTTATTTGGACAAATAGGGCAGGACATGAGTGTGCATATGTTGGTCTCACAATTCAATTTAAAGTTTAAAGTTAAGGGGGAATAGCTGATGGAGATTTACTCACCCATATTTTCAAGCCGCTGCATTTCTCCAGCGTAGTTCAGCCTCCTCACCTAACTCTCTCGGAAAAAACTGGAATGGAATCTCTCTTCTAATTTGAATACGTGGAGTTTTATTCCCAGAAAAGCGACCCTTGTCACCTCAATCTTTCCCGAACTTTCAACTTCGCCTTGATTACGTGTAGGGTGCGGCGAGTTACACGTGTATATAATCCAAACATTCCTTAATTGATTGGAAAGTTCTACGTGACTTTCCCAGCACGTGAATTACATGAGCTTCCGAAGGTTACGAGTTTAATCTTATCAAGACCAAATAGAGGGAACATTCCGGAATGGGAATGAAAGATGCAAGTTCCCTTACGTGTTTTTAAAGTTAAATGATTCCATTTTCATAAATGCTTAACGAGCGTCGTGACATCTCCGCAATAACCATGGAAAAAAAAAGGTAAAAAAAAAAACAATCGTTGACACAAGGTAAAACAAAAAAAGGTGGCGGAACTCCATCAGCTATGTACATCAGAATGGGTGAAACAATTGTAATGAATAGTGAAAAGATAAAATGCACATAATGACATAAATAAAACTTGTACAATTATAAAACACACAAACAAATTCCATCCAAGGGAAAGGTTAAAAAAAAAAAAAAATTAGTAATAATAATAATGAATAAAATAAAATATGTATCTATATAAACAAAAGAAGTATTAACTCTCAATGAAAAAAAAGAAATTGTATTTGAATTCAATACTTCACAGAAAAAACACTGCGGGAAAAAGAGAGCAAAAAAAATAAAATAAAGGAAATGGGAGTTTTTTTTTTTTTTCTTCTCTTCCCCTTCTCTTCTCTTTAAAATGGACAATATCCACGTTTTTGTTCCCAGAACATCATGCATAAAAGTAAGTTCATTAAATGCAAGAATATATTGCTTTTTTTTCCTTTTCTCAAATTCCGAAAGTTCCAATAAAGGAAAAAAAAAGTTTATGAGAGAAAAAAAAAAGTGAAGAAAAAAAAATAAATAAATAAATAAAATTAAAAATAAATAAATAAATAAATATAATATAGTAGCACTATTTACGGCAACACGTTAAA
This sequence comes from Uloborus diversus, assembly GCF_026930045.1. Taxonomy (NCBI): domain Eukaryota; kingdom Metazoa; phylum Arthropoda; class Arachnida; order Araneae; family Uloboridae; genus Uloborus; species Uloborus diversus. Next base: position 75,881,303 of record NC_072734.1, read on the forward strand.
CAAGTTGAGAACACAGTTATACTAAGACAAATGATTAAAAGAAATGCTCCAAGCATTTTCATTGAAAAAAAAATGCCATTTAAAGTCGGCATGGTAAACAAATTAAAAAATCCTGAGCCCAAGGAATCCTCATGAAGAATTGAAGTTGTATAAGAGGTATTAAATTTAATTAGTTCAATGCTTGGTTCGTTAAGACAAAAAGAAACCAGTTTACAGGTTTTCATGTTATGAGATACGAGACAAATTTTTTCGTCATAACATTGAACCATGGCTTGAAACTTTATAATGAATTCCTTTGGCTCAGTTTCCAAAATTAAAGTCTGTGTAAAAAGAGTAAGAATTTGAAATTCTACAGTGACCGTTCCTTTCTGGCACGTTGAGTGGGCGGTAATGGACAGTTCACTTAAAATGTTACACTGATAGCAACCTTTTGTGTTTACTTTGTCGTCTGACAATTTTGGACACACATCTGAAGTCTGCAGGAGAATTTTGTAGTCCGTGAAATGCAAGTGCACAATTACGGGTGCGGTTGATAATAAATTGGACGTTAATTGTCCTTTCTGCATTGAAAGGAGATGCATAGAGCGAGCAATTGGCAAGGCCCTATCCTTTGTAGTGTAGAGAACCTGCAGGTAATCAGGTTTATTGCGGCAACGTAGAGTTGTTTCAAAGAAGTCGCACTCTGTGAGCGATGGAGCCGTGAGGAAATCAGTAGAATAACTGACGTTTGCCTGCACTTGTCCTATCAAACCTGCTATAGGCATATTTCGTGGGCTTGTTGGCACTAGGTAGGCTTCGGATGTGTCTCCTACTCTAAGTACTAGAGACTCACTCAGGTGCAGTTGAGGTTGGTGTAAGGCCCCTTGGACTTCCATGTGAATGCCATCTGACGTGTGGGCGGTTGAACGCAGAGTCAATAATTCGACTGAATTGTTGAACGATCGCTCCACCGAAATCGTGTAAGAACAGCGGTGTCCCGAAATGGTACGGACCTCGTAGGAATGAAGGAGGTCCGGGATGTAGTACACGCGGTAAAAAAGACATCCCATTCGAGAGATAATGGTACAGCCGCTGCCAACACTGGAAGGATGGCAAAAGTTAGCTCCAGGGTAGCTAAGGCTTTCCTCTGTTAAGGCGGCAAAATCTTTCCCCGCTTTACAGTGTTCGCCCCATGCACAGTAATAATTTTGGGGACAAGCTAATTGCGAAATTGTTCGTGCCTGGACAGGAAATGTAAAATATTCCCTCTTGGATGAAAAGGAGCATTGTGCCGATATCAGTTTTATTTTTAAACTGAATAAGTTTTTCTTTTGTTTATCTTGAAACCAAAGGCACGTTTCGTAATTGAGGGATTTTAATGTCACAGCTGCTGTAGTAGAGAGTTTGCATAGTTGTTGGTCATCCAAGGATTTGCAGTTTTCGATGTTGGAAACTACAATCGAATGACTGGTGCAGTCTGCAGTAACCACGGCGAGTAAAGAAAAGATGACGAGTAAAGAGACGTTAGGTCTCGCTGCGGGGGCGTGCTCCTCCAAATGTGCATATAAAGTATGAAAGTGTTCGTGAAATTTTGAGCCAATAAGAGCACCACATAATAGGCAAATTCTAAAAATCGCCCTAATGAATTTGAATATAAAAATAAAAATTGCAGCAAAAAGTTTTAAAAGAGATACAAGTCCTCGGATGGCATATCGTAACAGGAGTAAGGCTACAAGACCTAAAAATAGCAGCCCAATGTACAGGGTGTATGCTAGATATGATGGCCAGCACTGTACTTGAAAAAAGAATTCTCTACAAAAAAAAAAAACAGTTCGTAGAGCGGCAAATGGTTTTGCCCTCGAGCAGGACTTCTCCGCTTACTGCTTTTCCGGTTTCGGAAATAAAAATTATTGTTAGCTTAGTTTTATAGGAAACAAACTCAGGTGGTAGGATTATATTAAAGTCATCTTTAATATTAACTATCAGTTCATTTCCTGAAATACGGACAAGTAGTTTCCCAGGTCCTGGAACCTTGACAATGGGATCATTGTAATGTATGGATAGGTTGTGATTACTAAATGTTGCACTTTCAAATTCTAATAGGTGTCTGGGCGAAAAAGTGGGCTTTTGGAAAAGGCATGAGTCAAAAGTTACAAGGATCGGATTTCCTTGGTACCGTTTAGGAGATAGGTGGGAAAATGCGTAGTTAACTGTTTCGATTTTGCATTTACATGACGCAGATGCGTCACATGCCGGATAAACTGCGCAGAATTCTGCTGTGCCGGTGCAGTTTGTAGCACAATCACAGGTTTCATCGTTCCCTTCCGATGTGGCGGCGCATCTGAAAACTGTTAAGTTGCCCTTTGTTTCCGTGGGCCGGTCGAAAAACTGTGACGGCTGGCTGAGGCTCCCCTCGGTGTACAGCAATGTTCTTTTGACCACGGTGCACCTTCTGCAACGGTGAGCAGTGCATGCATCTTGAGGCAGATCGATATCTGCTAGTTCTGCGGACGTGGCATTTCTGCAGACCAGGGCTGCTTGTCCAGGGGGTCTGCTGCAAATGCGAACGGCATCGGCGACGGTGAGGACTAGAATCCATAGTAGTAGGAATTCTGCGGAAAGAAAAATACGGGGAGTGTCTCCATCGAAAAAAGGAAGGACATAAGTTTTTTTTTTTTCTCTCTCTTCTGAGATATTAATTTTCCTCATAATTCATTTTTGCAAACCAAGATGCTTATAAAAAAAACTGTTAATATACATATATATATTTCTATATGTGTATCGACGCTAAAAAGCGCCAAGCGCAACTTCCTAGTTTGCCCCGCGATTTGGAAAGAATGGCGCATCTTGGCCGAAAAGCTATCTCATTATCATTCAAAAAGCATTGCTGTAAGTGAGGCTCATCCATTGAGATCTCTTAAGGCTTTTTTTTTTTCCTTCTCTCATTAATTTAGCTACTCATTTTTTTTTTTTTTCAATATAAAAAAAACACCAACAAAATTCATTCTCTATTTTTTTTTTCTCAGGTTTAGTTTAGTCGAGAAACTGTTTTGATTAGTTCATGAAAAAAAAAAGTTTTTTCCTCCCTCTCTCTCTTTACTATGTGTTATCAAGAACTGTGCCAAAGAAGAGATAAGCGCGCCCGCGCGACCCACCAGAATTAAAGCTCAGGCTGGATAACGTACAGTACAAGGCGGTCGACTCACCTTGCTCGGTACGAGATAAGACGGGAGAGAGAGAGAAAAAAAAAATACACACAAAAGAAAGTAAACTAAACTGCTACTAGTGAAATGATGATACGATGTACAGGAAATCTGTAATGTTTGAGCAATGGGTAGTGAATTAAACAGACAAACTGCTATTTACGAAAATTCGAGTTTTCTGCGGTTTGTATACAATATTATTAATTTGTTGATCAGTATTGTTTCCAAGATTCGCAGCTAAAGAATTAGACAGAGCATCTGCCACTTTATCTATCAACCCCTTATCAGAGTTTGGGGACGTATTCATTGCCCAATTAAGTATTCTATTTGAAATGGATGCATTAGGAGCGCTGGTTGTTTGATTCGCGACGTTTCTGTTTAAACGGGAGCGCAGTGGATAACGGGGTTCTGTTTCCGAATTCAAACTTGTTGAATTATCGACGAGTTCACTCTTTTCTATCCGGGCGGTCTCCGAAGTGCTTGATTCTCCTGTTCCACTATCGGGAGAAGTAAGTTTTTGCGGAATTGGGCTGTTATCGCTTTGGGTTGCGGCGGGTTGCACAGGGTGCGGTTGGATGGTAGGCTGAGGATAAGTAAACAAGACGCAATCTTCAGTATCGCTTTCGGTTTCAGAATAGAAAGTAGGATGATGCGCTTCTCGATTCGGATTTCCGGGCGAACTTTGCGATTGGGAGTGGGTAGTTTGTAATGATTTGTCTTTTTCTATTGGTAATTGAAGGTCTTGCCTTCTTTCGACGAAAGCAAACATGCGATCGACGTGAACACGAGTTGGCTTCGCATAGGGTTTCTTAGGATCCAGAATGGAGTAATTTAAATCGGAATGTTTTTCAACCACTCTGTAAGGACCTGTAAATTTTTTTGCTAACGCCCGACCGGTTTTCTGGGTTGCTGCTGGGGTATGTAAATATACATTTTGACCTGGCACAAAGGATTTAGATACTGCAATGCGACTTCGAACCTGAGCTTGTTTTTCCGCGTAATCTTCCAAGTTTTTATACACATTACGATATACGTATCGCATTTTCGCTAGATTTTCTTGAATGTAATTATCGCAAGGAAAATAATGCATGTTTGGTGACTGCTCTAGTTGGTGGAAAGGCAGGTTAATGTCGCGATTGAACATCAAAAATGACGGTTTCTCGTGGGTCGTATCGTGGTATGAGTTGTTATAGATGAAATTGTAGTAACTCAGATATGTATCCCAGTTGCTAACTTTGTCTGCGAGACATGTTAAGCTTGCTTTCAGGGGCAAGTTGATAGATTCACTCTGGCCATTAGTTTGCGGGTGAAATGGCGTCGTTTTAAGTTTATTAATTTGCAATTTTTTTGCTAATTCTGTAAATAATTTACTTTGGAAATTTGACCCAAGATCGGATAATATAGCTTGTGGTACACCAAAAGTAACAATAACCTCCATAAGTTTTGGAGCTATAGTTTCAGCTCTAATATCTTTGAGGGCAAAAAGGACAGAGTACTTAGAAAAATGATCAATTACCGTAAGTACATATTTGTTTCCTTGCTCGGACAGCGGAAGCGGACCAAGAATATCGCAACTTATACGAGCCATCGGTTGTGATGGAATCGTGAAATTTTGTAGAGGTGACTTTGTTAGCCTAAAACCTTTTCGTTCAATGCATAACTTGCAGCTTGTAGAAAAATTCTTTATGTCACGGAACATGTTTTTCCAAAAATACTTTTCTTTTAACGAACGATAATTTTTTGAAAATGCGAAATGCACTGTTTCAGAACCTTCCAAAATGTACGGAATGAGTTTTTTTGGAATAACTATTTGTTCAAGAAGGTCATCGCGAACTGCGTGTTTACTCCGAGGTGATAAATGTTTTAGAATTCCATCATCCATAAAATAATTATCAGTTTGGACCTTACAATCAGATGTTTTATCTTCTAAGTAATCAATTATATTTCTTAAGGAGGGGTCATTCCTCTGCTCCTGTTTAATTGTTTCCAAATCTGGTACATCAACTTTAACTACATTAATTGATTCTGTGATATCCCTTGAGAGAAGGTCTCCCAAGAAATTCTCGGATCCCTTAATATACTCAAAGTCAAAATCATAATTCGACAATTCAAGAAGCCAACGAGAAAGACGATTTGCCGGCGACTCCAACTTAACTAGATAATTCAAAGATTTACAATCGGAAATAATTTTAAATTTCCTTCCAAACAGATACATTTTATAATGTCGAATAGCGAGTAGAATTGCGTAAGCTTCGAGTTGTATAGCGGGCCATTTTTTCTCGTGAGGTTTAAGTTTATGCGAGAAGTAACTAATCGGTCGCAATATACCTTTGTCATCTTTTTGCAGTAAAGACGCGCCGACGGCTGTAGCCGAAGCATCGGTGTTTAAGTAAAATAAGGCGTCAAAATTGGGGTGTGCCAACATAACATCCGATAAGAGTTTTTCTCTAATTTTGTCAAACGCGATTTGTGCCTCAAAAGTCCATTTAAACTTCCGTGTTGATTTCGTGAGATCCGTTAAAGGAACAACGATTTCAGAAAATCCCGGAATAAAATCACGATAGTAATTCGCTAATCCAAGAAAGCGTCGCAGTTTTCGTACTGTATTTGGTATTGGAAAATGCTTAATCGATTCGATATTTTGGGGGAGAGGTTTTATGATGTCCTTATCAACTACATGGCCTAGATATCGTATGCTAGGTTGAAGAAATTTGCATTTCTTTGGATTTAGGGTAAGACCGTATTGACGGAAACGTTCAAAGACCAACTCTAGTTTTCGCAAAGAATCTGAAATTGTACTAGCGGGTACTATGATATCATCAATGTAGACTGAAATGTTTTCCTCTTGTAAACCATTTAGCACCTTATCTGCTATCTCTTGCCAAATTTGAGGAGAATTTTTCATTCCAAATGAAAGATATTTATACTGAAAGTTTCCATACGGACTCGAGAATGCTGTTAGATGCTTATCTTCATCACGTAATTTAATTTGGTGAAAGGATGAATTAGCGTCTAATGTACTGTAAAAGTTTGCTCCGCGAAGAGAATTGAGAATATCCGATATTAAAGGCAATCTATATGTGGAGGAAACCGTAATTTGGTTTAGTTTCCGGTAGTCAATGACTAAACGATACTCGCCTTGCTCTTTTTTCTTAACTAAAATTAGTGGAAACGAAAATCTACTTTTTGATTTCTCCAATATTTTCGCGTCTTCTAACTCTTTAATTTGTTTTTTCAAAGTATCACGTAAAGCGACTGGAACTGGGAATGGTCGGCATTGTATTGGAGTGGGATCAGTTATTTCTATAGGCGGAGCCTCCAGCGTACATTTGCCGATTGTCTTCAGTGAAGTACTAAAAATATCCGCGTATTCGAATATCAAGTCAGTTAGTTTTTTTTTCACCTCTAAAGGAACATTAGTTAAATCAAAATCCTCTATTTTTAGTTCCCTTCTTCGCTTGTCCGTAATATTTTCCTCCGTCTGAACATCGATTTCCGGTTCAATTTGAGCAATTTTCATTCCCTTATTCAAATGAAGGGTTTTGTGGGACAAGTTATTTATTAGCAACGGTACCGTACCATCGGAAGTGACGGTAGAAATTGCATGATGAATTTCAATATCGTGACGAGTGATTAAGGGTGTTAACATTATATCAGTGCCAATAGGAATTTCATTGTTTAATTTAACTTTTGCTACCGTCGATTGAAATGGTTCAAGCTTGAGTTTGTTCGATAGCTTAGCATAAGTATCCTTAAAGAGCACATTAACGGTTTGACTAGCATATTTGTATATCTCAGTTTCCCCTCCTTTAAAAGAAACAACCTTTTCATGGAAATTAATTTTGCATTGAAATGCAGTGAGAAAATCAAACCCAAGAATAAAATCATAGTCAAAGCAAAAATTATTCTGAGTTATTAAAAATTCATGACGAAAGGTGTTGTTACTTATAGAAATTGAAACTAACGCAGAGGACCTAATTTTAATTTCATGCCCATTTAAAGTTCGAATTTTGATATTAGGACTAGTAGGTGCAGTTTTTACACAATTTGGCGACAATAAATGAAATGCTTTGCTACTCAAAATGGATTTGCTTGCCCCCGAATCTAAAAGCGCCCAAAACTCAGTATTCGCTACCTTCAGAGCAATGACAGGTAAATTAGAACTGCTTGTTTCATAGTCCGCTGAAATAAAACAACCCCTAGAAGTTTCAGGAAGCCGGCGGGGATTTATCGGTTCCTTGGGTAGTTTAAAAGATTACTATCCCCGGAGACTGTGTTTCTCGCATTTCCCCTATCTGCACCACGGGTGAATGACCTAGCCTGATAAGAAGGGCTGAAATTTTCCCTTTCCAACTCAAACGGCTGATGCGAGTTTTCATAAGATCTGTTTGCAATGTTTCGTGCACCTCGATTAGCTCCCCTTACTCGCGAGCGATTGTAGCGATAATTATTTGAGTATGTTTGATTAGGCTGAAACCAGCAAGAACGCGATGGGTGGTTATCGCGGCCGCAGTGAATGCATGACTGATGTCTCAGATAATTTCTCTGATGGTTACGCGGGCTTGGGTAACGGGGAGGAGGCGATTGCTCCTGTATGCTCATTTTTTGTATGTGGTTTGTTAGTGTACTAATCATATGATTTGAAATTTCTGCTTGCTTATCAAGGATTTCTGTTAGCTTATTTTGGATTGCACTTTGGGGTTCTATTGCACAATTATTACAGTTTCCGGTATCATCAGTGAACTGCATATTTATTTCATCCAAGAGAGCATTTTCAACTGCTTCCTCAAATGTGGATGGATTTCTGTTGAGCGCCAACCGTTTAAGAGGGGTTTGTAATCCCTCTAGAAATTTTGCTAGTTTTGTCTGATTTACAATTGGTCCTGCGTCTTCTTTGCTAGAATTTTGAAGGCCAAAATAATTCACCGTTAAGTTTGAGACCCTCGAAGAAAAATTTCGCACCGACTCGCCGGGATTTTGGCGACAGTTGGAGAACTGTTGCTGCCTATGACTTAAGGTCGTTCTATTTTCGAAAAATTTAATAAACTTCTCTTTAATGTTTGAAAATAGCTCCTCATTAATTAATTCTGGATCGTTCATGAAAAACTGTAAAGCTGGACCCTTTAATTTACTTTTCAAAACTGCGATAAGTTCAGAATCATTCCATCGTGCAATTTTCCCAATATCCTCTAAGTTTTTGACAAAATACTCCACATTAGTAAAAATTTCTCCGTCAAAAATAGTTACTAAATTTTGATATCCGGCTATCTTATTTGGATTAGGTAGAATAGGGTTTTGTTCCATTCCGGGAACCTGGTTCTGTTCTGGCGTGTCTGGCATAATTGAAATTCACAATTTAAGAAGGAAAAGTACCGAAAACTCACTAAAAAAACTCGTGCGAGGGGAAATAAATATGCATTTCAGAACGATCTAAACAAACTTTTAACACATACACAAATAACAAAAGAAAACCATAAGAGAAACTCAAAAGATTTTAGGTGACCCATAGCAATTTTTCAAATTGTCTAACTGTTCAAAATTATATTGAAAAGTGAAAACACCACATGCACATTTGTTCATAACGGCAGAAAGTGTCCGTTACAGGATTAATTGACAATCAAGTTATTAATTTGTTTGTTGGTTCGGAACCAAGTTGTCCCTTATGGGGCAAATTGTCGAACACGGCACCAAGTTGCCACGCCGCCCCATCTCTTGTGGTTTAGTGTTTTGGAATTAGCAAGGAAATAGGCCGATCGTATAGTTTTAAATAAATACTTTATTTGGACAAATAGGGCAGGACATGAGTGTGCATATGTTGGTCTCACAATTCAATTTAAAGTTTAAAGTTAAGGGGGAATAGCTGATGGAGATTTACTCACCCATATTTTCAAGCCGCTGCATTTCTCCAGCGTAGTTCAGCCTCCTCACCTAACTCTCTCGGAAAAAACTGGAATGGAATCTCTCTTCTAATTTGAATACGTGGAGTTTTATTCCCAGAAAAGCGACCCTTGTCACCTCAATCTTTCCCGAACTTTCAACTTCGCCTTGATTACGTGTAGGGTGCGGCGAGTTACACGTGTATATAATCCAAACATTCCTTAATTGATTGGAAAGTTCTACGTGACTTTCCCAGCACGTGAATTACATGAGCTTCCGAAGGTTACGAGTTTAATCTTATCAAGACCAAATAGAGGGAACATTCCGGAATGGGAATGAAAGATGCAAGTTCCCTTACGTGTTTTTAAAGTTAAATGATTCCATTTTCATAAATGCTTAACGAGCGTCGTGACATATACCTTTCAAAATAAATTCTCACACTCAATTTCAAATAACTATTACTAATGCAATGTACCAATTAATCACCTTTTTTGACACAAAATTTGAATATTGCTGAAATAATATTGTAACAAATCAAATCAAGTATAATGTATTTTTCATACAAATAGGTATTACCTCATCTGAAGAATGCAGCTCTCGAGGCACAACACCAATGATAGCACTACTTAAGGTACTGCGACTTAAAAGATGATTTCGCACCATGTTCATGCTAATAAAGAAGAAAACAAATAAATGATGGAATGAACTAAATATAAGGTTTTTTAATTCATTAATACCTATTCATTAAATACCAATAGCTAAGTTTCACTAACCGTTCTCTAAGTAGCTCAAGCAACAACAAAAAATTTCCTTCCAGCTAGTTTTACTAGTTTTACAAATATTATTTGCGGTGCAGTACTTTAGTGGTCAACTTAAACAGGTGGTCAACTTACAGAGGTTGATTTATATGATAAGGGCTAATTCCATGCCTGAAAAAAGGGGTCAACTTACAAGGGTGGTCAACTTTACAGGTTTTACTGTAGTTTACCTTATAATATACATTCAGTGATGAGTTAAAACAAATAATTATTATGGTAGTAAACTGGTTAACTGAGAACGAGTGGTGTGAATAATGATAAGTGTTGCGGTGCTTCAAGCACACTTAGAATTTGTCCCAGTGTGCAAACTTACGGGTCAAGTTTGTTGCCGGTGGGTAGCGCTGCAGCGCACTCATCTAAGTATTGCTGATCTGAAAAAAATATGTGAGGGATTGATTTGCATATTAAATAAAAGGCGTGATAGTTTTAAATGCTTTTGGAAATTGTGTTTGAAAGACAAAACTTCACAAAATGATGATCCTTTGCTTCCTTGGAATCGACGCATGCCAAAGAAGTATGAAAACAATGAAGCCAGCTCACCGTACACTTTCAAAATCCGAAAGGAGTACAACAAAGCAATACATTGAAGTTGGTGAAATGGTGCAATCTTGCATTATTGGGCGGTTTACATCATCTGGACTCACACAGGTCATTGCAGTTGAACAAGAGTGCTTGCTTTTATTAAACAGACGTCAAACAAATTTTAAAAAATCAACAGAGTTTTTCAAAAATGACCTACACATTGAGAGACTGCGTTTACACTTGAATATGTTAGCCAATATCACTAATGAAAAAACAACTGGTCTTAAAAAACATGCGTAAATTACCTTTTAACAAAAATATTGTGCGTGTTTGTATTTATTTTTTCTTTTTGTTAAAGAGAAATATGTGTCAGGCATGATGAGTTTTCGAGGTTCTAATGTCGGTTATATGACTTTAAAATGCTTAAAAAAAACTTTAAAACTCACTATTTATCATCTCGAATTTTCCGCAACAAGACCCTCGGTATGCCCCCCCCCCCCGCCAATATATTTTTTATGTTGGCGTCACTGGGAGTGCCCTTCCACGCAAATCAAGTGCCCTAATTTATATCAATGCCTAGCTACGGGTCCCTATAAAATAGAACAAAAAAATGTCTCTTACTAAGACAAGTGACATGATCTAGTTGAACTAGAAAATTTGTATACCAATTTTTAGATTGTTTTACTTTGAAAATGCCATGTCACATTATTGTTACACACCAGAAAATATGTAAATTGGTATTTTCAATGGACAAAAATCTGACCTTCCAGGAGGGGGGGGGGGAACCTCCATGGGAATACATAACCCTTGGTGATGTCTGTCCCCCCCCCCCCCATTTTTGCAAGTCGGTGCCCCTGCTTCAAACCTACTTTTATAATGTTTTATATAATACATGGAATTTACCTTTGCTTTAGTAAAATCGAACATTCTATTCACATATTTGCAATGTAAAATATATAATTAGGGAAGAAGATATGGATAACTCATTTTTTTAATAACTTTAAAAAATGATAAAATTATGAAACAAATATTCTTTAATGGCAGCATTATGAGCCACTTCCCAAGAAAATTTGAAACAATAAGCAGTAAAATTTTATAAATTTTGTCAATCATGCAGTTTTGAAACTTATAAGTAATTTAAAATTAAGATTTATTTGAATGATAATTAATACACATTTATATTGAATTATGAAAATAAGTTATGAAAGTAGATAGCTTATTTATTGAATATAATGATTTATAATTCAAATTTGTCAAAAAAATTTCCTAATATGCTACATTTAACAACATTATTACTTGTGGGACACATATGAACAGTCTAAACGTGCCTGTAATGAGTTATTAAATAAAATAGAATCTTTTCAATTAGATACAATATGACCTGTCATATGTTTGAGCCAAAAGTTTCCTAACACTTCGATAAATAATAGAATGGTTATATATATAATATCAACAGATGAAAGCAATGTTCATTCCTGTCTCTTTCAAGACCAAAGCATCAAATTTAATCAGTATTTAATGAAGAAAATATTGATTCATTCTTGAAAAACTGTTTAAATATTATGACATGATACAAGTTCATTCCAAGCATACTTCTAAATTTTGATATATATGCCTGGAATCTCAACATTCATATCCAGCCCAAAATTAAGTTCTGAAGATGGCAAAAAAAGTTTAACATAGCAGTTTTGGAAGAATAAAGAGTTAGCTATTCATGTGGATTCAAGTTATTTGTCTATAAATGATTAAAAGTTTTATTTATGGTGTCTAAATGTGCCACAAGCACAGAGCCTGATTACGGCAGGGGCATGTGGGGCACAGGCCTCTCCTCTTCGATTTCTTGGGGGCCCAAAATTCCCTTAATTTATGATGATAATAAAAAATAAATAATGATTTCACTCAGAATGCAGAGTACGATGATGTCATTGATATTTTTGCAAATGCCAAAACAATTAAAAAATCTTTACTTGTTGATAAAAATTCCCTTAAAAAATTTGTTATCTTTGCAAATCTCAAAACCACTCCCAGTTTAGTAAGCATTTACTATTAAAAGTTATATCATAGATAACTTTGATATCTATTATAAACTGGCAAAGTTTAGCCACATCTTATATAATTATAGCATATACCATATCTCTTCTACTTTTTAAATGTTGTGATATGAAGTACCACCAAATTTAGCATGGTTGTGTTAATACGTAAGTATTAAAATAGTTTATAGCTTCAGAATAAGCGAGAATGGGGGGAGGGGGGGTGCAAAATGAATTTCATGCCCAGTGTCTTCAAAAATCTTAGTCGGGCCTTAGGGGGGCCCTGAAATATAACTGTGCCCCATGTACAACACAGAATGATCGGGCTCTGCACAAGCATGTCCAAATGTATTCCATATAGGGACACCTGTGGACAATTTTTTCATATTTTTAAATGTTGTCACACCTCGTAATATTTGGGCATGTACATTTGAAGCGTTCAGGTGTGTAGATTATAGTAAGAAAAATTTTAACAAAATAAAATGTTAAGAGTTTTCTGTGGCGTAAAACAGAAAAACCCCCATTCACAAATGCCTCCCCCCCCCCTCTATTTCTATGTTTTAGCAATTCCAATGAAAATTACATCTACGCTTAACATTCTGTAACATTCAGTTTCCTGCAAACGAAACAGGGAAAGTACATCAGCAGGAACAGATGACAACAATGTGACAGCAATGTAAACAATGCGGTATGAAGTTCATTTGTGTTATAAGTTAAAAGCTGCAGGATGTAATTACTTTGCGTAAGAACGAAATGCATACTTTTTTTCAGATGACACAGGAATTCGTATTGAAGCCCCGGGAAATAAAACTCCATCAATTAGAAGCAAAGGAAGCCGTCGCGGTAACTTGATGTTAGAAGTCGCCATTTTGGATGCTAAAACAACGCCCTCTATCGACGCAATGAGATCAAACATCACTTGTTTGAAAGGACCGCAAATTTCCGCATCGGATCCTTCGCGGCCGAAGGAAACCGAAATAAGAAGGAAAAGGCGAAAGAAAAACCTGTTGCGCTAGAAACGCTATCGTTGGCAACAAAACTTCTTGCACAAAACCAGCTTCTCGTAGCCAAGCGAATCATCACGCACCAATGAGAAGAACGAAGTGAAATCACATGTTGCGCGGCTGGTCATTTTCGGTATCGCATGGCGTTCGCTTTCTTTCGGGAATGGAGCGTTGATAATCGCTTGTGTTCTTGCGATTTCCTGATAAATTTTCAGCATTCTAGAGCCTCGTGCATTTTATTAAGAATGATCTTATCAGAAAGAACACTTTATTAACTATTGTTAGATTTTATTAGTATTATTATTATTATTCATTTATCTTATCAATATTCAGCAAATTTTGTCTGTCGTTCTATTTCTTATTCACTCCGACTGTGCACTGTCTCAATTTTTGTCACTGAATAATTGAAAAAAAATTTCAAACATACAAGCAAGTCATCTGATGCTCTGACCAGGGCCGACGAGATTCCATGTTAGCCTAGTCGGAAATTAGGGGGCCGGCTCGAAATCGGAGCAGTCTATATTTTATAAGTTCTATGGGGGAGGGAAGGGGCCCGGCGACCAACCTGATAAGAGGCCTGCCTTGGTTCTCGGCGCTGGCTATGACCCAACTGTTAAAATATCACCAATCAAAGTTATCTTGAATTTATACCGTCGGATTTTGTGCCCTCCCTTCCTTTTCTGCAATCAAAAAAGACACCATGTAATAAACATTTCTCGAACGACAAATAATTTATAGCAAATACAAGAAGTAAAAAGTTCGCCTTGTGCAGGTGCATTATATAGAAAGTAATCGTAGTTAAACGTGTAAACAAGCGATAAAACTGCAGACACGTGTTTCGTGATAACATAGAACCCCTTTAACTGCGCATGAAATTCCATGATTTTGATGCTAAAGTTCACAGTTTAATGCATCAATAAGAAGTTTTCATGTTACCTCAAAATAGGCGTCTACAATTTCATTGCTTAGTTCCGCATGTAATACGTTAGTTTTCTATTTCACTATGCCGACTATTCTTGGACTTGTTGCACTTTTTCGAAATTCGTTGCTGTTCCTTTGAAAATACGAGAACTCATTTTCACAAAGATTGAACAATTTCAATTAACAAACGAATGGGGAAAAGTTATTGGTGCCGAGACAACGAAGAAAAGTGTTCACGAACTTCATGATTAAAAAGAATACGGCTGGAGTTGTCCGTTGTAGATCTCGTGACCTGGTAAAACTGCTGTTTGCTTTTTTCATCTTTGTGTTTTACTTGTATTGCATAATTTCGCCCTGAAGCGAAGATTAAGACTTTTGGAAATGTATGTCGGTGATGTGAAAGGAATGGATGTTATTATGTACATGCGATTTATTTTCTAACACAAGGAAAAGTTTTGTTGTTATGCGACTTCCTACTGTGTGGAAGGAAAGGAAAGAGTTGCGAAAATTTGAAATAAGTTTTTTGGATCCAAAATATCTGGGAAATTCTTTAAAACTACTGTTCAAAGGATTTGAACGCACTTTCTTTGAAACTTCAAGTAGACACCGGCGTGCATTGACAGATTGAAAAACCAATAGAGCACAGACTCAACAATCAATACACGTGTATGATGTGTATATACTGACCTCCAACCTGTTTTTTTTTTTTTTTTTTGAGCAATCGCGATTGCTTATTGCTTTTATTTGACTGTTTTTATGTCCTATGATTTTATTTTCCCTCCAGCACCCTCTGCAGCATCACCGTCGA
This sequence comes from Uloborus diversus, assembly GCF_026930045.1. Lineage (NCBI taxonomy): Eukaryota > Metazoa > Arthropoda > Arachnida > Araneae > Uloboridae > Uloborus > Uloborus diversus. The sequence continues at coordinate 75,896,465 of NC_072734.1, forward strand.
CCGACCGCCTCACGATGCTGCTCCTCTAGCGAAAACCGTCTCCAGTTTGCTTCAATATCCTACACTTCCACGCATACATACACAACTACACACACACACACATGCATACATACACACACAAACACATACACACACGAACACGTACACACACGAACACATACACACACGCATACATATAGACACATACACATACACACAACTACCCGCACATTCATGCCTGCACACCAGGGTTGGCCGGATTGGCCCCAATTGGGTTGGACCCAATGGGTTTTTTTGAAAAAACCCATTTAAAAAAACCCATTATTTTGCCCACTTTTGGGTTTTTTAAAATTTTCTGAGAATTTTTTTTTTAATTAATTAATTTAAATACTTTCACAATTTAAACTCCTTTTTTATTTGTTCTTCACCACAGACAATGGACATAAAAATGAATTTTGAACTTTAATAGCATTTCTTAACTCTTAATGGCATTAAAAAAATACTTCAAAGATTTTAAATAAATATATTTAACTTTTTTCTTTAACTGGTCAAAAATAACTCAAATTATCTTGACTAAGTCCTGTCACGTCTGATTTTCTCAATATTTGTAGATTGTACCTACTCGAGCTAAAAGCTAAAAAGCTTTCATGTGAATTATTTTCTGCAAACCAACACGTCACAAATCTTGAATAAACAAGGTATATTTTTTAGAAATTAGCAGGTTTTACAAACGGTCAGACAGAAAACAGAATAGGATGTACAGTATTTGCATTATCTTACGAAAAAGTTTAATATTTCTTACTCTGTACATAGAAATAGAAAAACGGGCAACATAAAATTCAAAGAAATGTCTTGATTAAGCTGGAATTCAGTAAAAAGGGATTTAAACTACTTGAGGTTCTACAGTAGTTTTGCATTATAAAATGAAATACAATAAAGTAAATTGCAAAAAAAAAAATGTAGTAATTAAAAGCGAACAAACAAACAATAGATTTATCACTCGAAAAGTAACTTTGCCTTAACTGTTGGTAATTATGGAAACTAAAAAATCTGAAACTTCACTATATTTGGACTTTGTAGTCCTTTTTACTTTTCTTCAGAAAACTCGGAATTTTCCAGCTTTTTTTACCCCAAGACATTTTTGTTCTTTGCCCATATACTTACGCTACAATATGCTACAAGTACCCCCACATTTTCTCTAAAAAAAGACAAAAAAAACCCACATTTCTTTTAAAAAACCCAGCTTTAGTTGGGTTTTTTTGGGTTTTATTTAAAAAAACCCAAAAAACCCTGGGTCCATGGGCTTTTTTGAAAAAACCCGGGTTTTTGCCAACCCTGCTGCACACAGACGCAAGAACATGTGCCTACACGCACATACACATACCCCGCCCCCACCGCACACAAACACTCCATACACACAACTACCCACACACTTATGCCTTCACACAGACACAAACGCACATGCCTACACACACATACATATTTGCACACAAACACACATACCCCCCACCAGCAGGGCCGTCCGAAGAGCTGACGGCGCCTGGGGCGAAAGTTTCCTGGCGCTACCCCCCCCCCCTTACACACAGGAAAATTAACTTAGTTATAATATCAGTGCATCATACGCGTGAACGCGTCATATTTGCATTTTTTAAATCTTAATAAATAAAAAAACAGAAGGCTATGGATAATGCAAATTAAAACACTGTTTTTAATATTTATTATACATTAATATTCCAAAACCTTTTCGAAAAAGAAAATGTGAAAAATCCAAATATGTATCTTGTAAAATGTTACCCTACAACATAAAAAACAAACAATTAAAACTGAATTAGTTACTCTCATATTGATCAAACCAAGAACACGAATAAGTATTTAATTCGTTGATTATTAATCGAAAATGCTTTTTTATCGAAATAAATTACATCAAAATTTAATTTCGATCTGGACTTCATCTAATGATTCTTTTCAAGAGGTTTTTGGTTTTACTTGTACCATCTTAATACTAATTTCATATATGTCATTTTTTGCATGAAATGTTCTTAAGTTTTAGATGAATATCTCCTAAATTCCAACAACATCCAAAATCGCTTAGAATTGTGTTTTTGGAGCTTTAACTTCGGGAAATTACTGGCTTTAATATTGAAAAATATTGCCTTACAATTGTATTTTTCAGACTTTAGTTTTAGAAAATATTTGGGCAAGAATCTCCATACCACCTTTCTTTACTATCACAAGCGTTGGGGTTTTTAAACGACATTTACAAAACATTTAAGTGGAATAGCCCCTGAATATAAAACATTACTTAAGCTTTTAGGACCATAATTTTGAAAAAAATTCCAAGGAAGGGCTTTAGATCTTCCTTCCCTTAAATCTTCAAAGTTTGTGTGAAATTGCGTTTTTGAAACTTTAATTTCGAAAACTTGCAGGGGGACGCGGAATTGATTTTAATCTATTTATAAAAAAGAAAAGAAAAAAAAAAGAAGAAGAAGATCAGGGACAGTCCCTGAGCTCCATCCATTACCCTAACGTCAATAAACATGGCCTATAATCGTGTTTTTAAGGTTTCAATTTCTTGAAATTTCTATTGAGACCCCTAAACCTTTTTTTGCCGTAGCATCTGCAAAGAAAGTCTAAAACTGCGTTTTTAAAACTAAATCGGTCTGAAGAAAAAAAAAAAGCTTCGTATAATCCACGGATAGTACGATGTAAAAAAAATGTTTGGATTTAACGTATTAATTGAGCAACTAAACTAAAATCGTGAAAAAGTAATGACTTTGAAGTTATAATCAAAATTAATCTGAAGTAAAGTCTAAAAAAATGATTTCTCCTTGAAATCATGATTATAATACGCTAATTACTAGAAAAACAAAAAGTCAAGACAAAGGAGCAAAACGGTCTAATCTTGTGAAAATGAAGGCTTCCTCCTTCACTGTACTGCTGTTTACTTTACATGGCCTGAATCGTGTTAAGAGAAACATTCAAGCAATGGAAAATAAGCTACTTACAGGCTTACTCTATCGGTGAATCCTACTGTAAATATTGAGGTTTATTGCGTTGGTGTTGAGAAAAAAAATCACAGATAATCCGCGGCAGCGTATAATCCACACCACATTAACTTTCCACTTATTAAACAGGTAATCCAAAGAATATACACAAGAAAATACTCTGTTACATGAAATGAGGCGGCGCCTTGCGACGCCCCTCATTTCGTAGCGCCCGGGGCGATTGCCCCGCTCGCCCCCCTCTTGGGACGGCCCTGTTTCTTTCATATTATTTACTCATGCATTTCAATTTGCAATTTTTACCACTAAATAGCAGATTTCAGACAATTTCAAGTGTGACTCAGAAAATTTCATTCGCTATTAACACACCGAGACAGTAGAAAATGATAATACAGTAAAACCTGTAAAGTTGACTACCTTTGTAAGTTGACCACCTGTCTAAGTTGACCGCTTTTGTCAGGAACGGAATTAGTCCCGTCTTATATAATGAAGGAAAACCTCTGTAACTTGACCACCTCTCTATCTTGACCACCGTCTATCTTGACCACTAATATACACCAGCTTCGGTTTGAAGTATTGTAAAAAACCCTTTGTAAGCTGACCACTAGACAAAAGCACTAGATTGTACTAAAAGTTTCATCAGTTGTGCCTCAAACAAGTAACCAGACATTTTAGAAAAACCTATAAATATTTATGTTTCCATCGAAAAATATTGGGCTCATGTTGTCCCAGAAAATGCGCCAAAATTCAATAAGGAGGTATTTTGTTGAAAAGTAGATTACCATGGTTAAACAAGTACAAGAAAAAATCAAAGGAAGAATTTGAGTCACTTTTGACTTGTTATGAATTTTTAGGAATTGTTAATATCAAGTAAGTAGTGTTTCATAAGCAATGTAATGAGGCTTTTTTTTTTTTTTTTTTTTTTTTGATCGATTCACAGAAATTTTAAATTTGTATGATACTTTATGCGTTATTCTGGTAAATAATCTCTAAAAATATTTAAACAACATTTTTTCTTATTGTTTTAAAGTAATGTTAAACAATGACAGTGAGTTTAAAGTATTCCAATTAGTTAAAAAATGAATGCATGGGACAAGAAATGACAAAAAAAAAAAGTTTTCATTACTACCCTCTATAAGTTGACCATCAAAGTACTGCACCGCAAGTGGTCAACTTACACAGGTTTCACTGTATAGTTTTTTAAAAAGAGCCTTTGTTTACCTCAATGACCTTTGGTGATGTCTAGGGGACACAATTTTATGACCTCAGCCGCCCCCAGAACAAAATCCTGGATTCGCGATTGGGCTGGTGCTTTGGTGCAACAAAAAGTGGGGGGGAGGGGAGATGTGGAGGTTTTGGAAGGCACTCTGAAAGTTGATTCCCCCCCCCCCCCCCCCCCCAGTTTCGTAAAATTGAGCAATACGTTATTGAATTTTCACATGACTGATTAAGTGACCTCTAAAGAATGTAAAATGCGACTAGAAAATCGGGAGGAATGACTACCGTAGACTTCCCCCTTCCAATTAAAAGTTCCATTGGAATGAAATGTTATGAAAAAAGCCCATTTATTTGGAATTTTTAACTTTTATTTTCGTGAAATAATCAATCCACCTGTAAAAAATCATTTTTCAATCGATTGTTAATAACTCTGAAAGTGAGGGGCTTTAGTTTTGGAGGTTGGGGCTTGGGGGCAGTTGCTCCTTTTGCACCTCCCCCCCCCCCGTACGAGCCGCCTATGCGCGTGTGTGTCCTAGTGTGGTGGGATGTGTATTAGAAAAGTAAAACGATAAAAACGAAAGATCTGGTTCTTATTTCGTTTTTTTTATGGCTAAAAGCGAAATACAGTGGCTCCCAAAAGTGTTCGTACACTTTGAAATTTTTTAGTAAAACCAAAATAGCTCGAAACTAAATTCGAATATAAAGTCCAATATTTTTTCACATCATTCCTATGTCATTCTAAATACAACCCATTGGTTTTTTCAAAATATTGACGGATCTTCTTTTTGAACTGGGTCAGAAAACGAAGAGACAGAGAAATAACACGCCACAAAAGTCATCGTACACTCAAATATTTTCGAATAAATTCATGATTAAAATTATCATATGCCGTTTTATTGATATTTTTGCATTATGTTGACATTTATGAGTCATTTGGCTTTAATTTTTTGTTTATTTATTCCTTAATATTGTGCTTATTACTGTAAAATGGCTGGTATTCGTATAAAACCGCAAATACCATTCAAATTTTGATTTTTTTTTTCCACAGTAGTTTTAAATTGGTTTGAAATGTCTCTAGATTAGTTAATTTATCTGTTTGTACAGTAAAGTGCTTGATAAAATGCTTTAAAGAAAGGAATCGGACCAAAAACAAGGTAAGAAAAGGTCAACCGGCAAAGTTGACAAAACGTGATTGTAGATTTAAAGTTAAAAAATTTATGAAAAATACACATTTGAGTACTATAAAAGTTTCTGCCGAGTTAAATGAAACATTTTACATTTAATTTTCACTTAAAATTGTTCGCCAAGTTCTCTGATTAGCTGTATTAAATGGGATATCTTCCCGCAGAAATTTTCTGGGTCGTGCGAAAAACAGAAAGCTTACGCTTTTCGTCGCAAAATCAATGATAAATAAGCTTAAAACGTTTTGGAATCACGTCTTACTTACAGATGAAAATTAATTCGACATTTTTGGTTAAATTGTTGTATAACTGTAAGTAGAAGGAAAAAATAGGAACTTAATCTTAAGAACTTAGTTGAATCAGTTAATCAGGACGGTGGAGGTGTTTTAGTGTGAGGGTGCATATCAGCATCAGGACTTGATAGTTTGTAATTTTTTGATGAAATAATAAATCATGCTGTTCCTTTAAATATTTTAAAAAACAATTTTGAACTCTTAGCCAAAAATTTGGTTATTGGAAACAACTTTGTTTTTTATCTAGATAACGATAAGAAGCACTCGGTTTTCAAAGTTTGCGTCTAGTGCCTCGAAAATTCTCCTAAAGTTTAGAAAGTACCCCCTCAAACTCCAGATTTTAACTTAATGTAATGTATTTAGAGATATCTGGAGGCTAGATTACAAAAATAGGGCTTTAAAACAAAAATAGAGCTAGAAACAGTAAGACTCGAAGTGTGGTAGAACACTTACTCAGAAATTACGAAAAAAAAAAGAAAGAAAAAGAATGAAATCTATTCCCAGACGTTTAAAAGCTGTTATGAATACTGTATGATATTCTACTAATTAATAACTTAATCAAAACTTAAATTATTCAATAATATATAGACATTTTATAAAGTGTACGAAGACTTTTGTGAGATAAAATTTCCGGCACTTTTTGGTTTTTTATTTTTAAAAAATTAAGTTTTAATAGTTTTTAAAAAAATTTCATGTAATTTTTGTTAAAAATTGTTCACAGATCTTATAATTAAATACCTATTCCGAAATATTAATTCTAACCAATGGATTGGGGCCTATTTCGTTGAAAGTCGTAGGTGTACGAAGACTTTTGGGAGCCACTGTAAGTAGAAGAAAAAATTGTTTGCTATAAAATAAATTTCAGAGGACAGAGAGGGTTAAGAGATTTTAAGATGCGGAGCGCTGGTAATAAAACAATAACTTGCCGACAAGGAAGATTAATTTATCTCGCCTTGGCCTATTTTTTCCTCTTTCGACAAGGCAGCCGATTTCAAGGACGAAGGATCATAAGAAATATTAAATTTTAGCGTCATGTTGTGAACGCATGATTATTCAACAGTCTTTTCCTTCATGTGCAACAAAAATCATGGCCAATGTTAATGGCACGGAAAGAAGATCATTATTCGACTCATTTCGGCAATTCCAGAAAATAGTCCTCCAGTTATTTTTTCCACCTGCTGTTTGGTGGATTGCTTTCTCTGCAACGAAAGGTTTTCGAACTGTGACATTCATAGGCTCTATTATTCCGAGGTAATAACTAAAGTTTTGTAGCTCAAAATTACAGATTACTGCAGACACGTGTTTCGGGGTTTCAATTTCAAGGAACTCCTCTTACAATGCAAATTAGTGAGCTTTGGATGTTAAGACATCTGGTAAAAGCAACGAGAATGAACAGCAGCTGCTGAAATACGCAATTACCAAAACAAACAGGGACGGATCCAAAAAATTTTTCAAGAGAAGTCAAGTTTCAATGGCCAGCGTTACCTCCTATGTGAACAAGAATCAGTTAAGCAGGGTGCCCCCCCCCCCCCTCCAAAGGTGAAGGCGCACCCAGTTATTTGCTACGGAGCACCCTCCCGCTCCAATTGAGATCAAAACCTATTCAAATACCCCCACCCTCCCATTTTTCAATAGCGCAGTCTGCACCATAAACACAGTTCGGGATTCCCTCATTAGTTGTAAGGAATATTAAGTGCAGTAAGGGATTCCCTTAAAATTTCATCAAAATTCATATTTCTTTAGGCAGATAGGCTGTTCACGTTCCTGTGGGCTTTGAATATATGAGATTACAGTTACAGCTATAAAATAGTTGAAAAAAGTACGCACAACACAAGACATGTGGGTTGAGGTGGAAGAGTGCTCTATGCTCTTTTAAAAATGAGCAAAAATCTCAAAATAGCAATAGCCTGTTATATTAAACGAACCTAGTCAGTCTTTTGAATAATGACGCGCAAACAGAATCAAGCAAAAAAAAAAAAGAAGGTTCACATTGATTACATTAATAATAAACAAAAAAATTCTTGTCACAGGGGGGTCAGCTGATCCTTTGACCCTCACCTGAATCCACCATTAAAAACAAACAAAAGACATAGTGGAACTGAGAGCCGAAATTAATTGGGTTCTATTTTGTCTTGTTTGATTTGTTAACTGCTATTGCTATGTGTTGCTCATTCTCGTTGCTTTTACCGTATATTTTTACACCCAAAAACTCACTCTTTTGCATTGAAAAAGGGGTTCCTTGGAACTCCGAAACACGTGTCTGCAGTAATCTGTAATTTTCTACTACAAAACGTTAGTTATTTCCTTTTACTTTTCTGCAAAAATGTATTCATTAATTTCCAATATTCTGTGCTAGAGAGCTCAGAAATATTTATTATTGATGTCAAAAATTAAAGGATAGAAATAGTAAGAAGATTGATAAACAGGCCCGACGTTTCGAATTTTTCCATAGGAGTAGGAGGGGAGAGCAACTACGTATACTAAAATGCAAGTTCTAATGGTAAACGACAAAAACCACTCCCACTTACATGAAAATAAATTTATATTTCAAAGTCTAAAATGGATTATCCCTCCCCACTCGTCCTCCCTAAATGACGGGCCTTTTCATAAGAAAACTGAAACTGTTTCCGTATATTTGTATGCAATATATTGCAGTAGAATGTTAAAAATCATAACGTCAAAAATCTGAACACTCTTATAAAGTTTTAAGAAATTTTCAGTACAAAAATGAGAATTAATTCTTGTTAAATTCTGTTTAAAAATGTAATTGCATACTGTAGCGTTATGTGCTGTATTGAATGACAGGCATATTGTGTACCCACTCTATTTGATGAAATGGCATACTACTTTCTGAACCGGTGCTTCATTTTTTTTCCGGAAATCCGAACAATTTGAAACTCCGAACGAGCTGTAGTCCCAAATCGCCCATCAATTATTGTTCATTGTTTCCATTCTTTTCTTTTCTTTTTCTCTCTCTCCCTCTTTCTCAGCTATATAGTAATTCTATTCTCAGTTCTACAGCTTGAATAAGATAAGCAACCACGCGGTGACTTAAGAAACTTACTGACAGAGGTAAAACTTTCCGTTCCACGTTTTTCTTTTGTGGTAAAATATAGACCAAAGGCAGCATTGGAGATTATAGTTGAAGGGGCAAAACATTTTTGGGAAGCTGAAGATTTCACTCTTGGCTATCTTTTCGGTGGCTAAAGGCTTCGGAAGCTCTTCCCCGAAAAATTTTCGAAGCTGAAATATTAAAAGAAACGTTTAGGTCGTTTTTGGTGATGTAAATAAGGTAACTTCCCGAAACAAATCCCGAAACTGGTGTCTTAAAAAGGCTAATTTAGGAAATTGTTAGTAAACTGAGGGCAAGTCGTACTGAGGTTCTCTTCCGAAAATTTTGCTAGGTTGAATCGTTTCAAAACCACTATTTCAGGATATCTTTGACTTAATGGAATGAATGAATTCGGAATTCTCCTTTAGAACTGATAAAGCATTGAAAACTCAATTTTAGACTTCCTTTGGTGACTTCAAAGGAAAATTCGGAGGTCTACCCCCGAATTTGTTCCGTAATTGGATGCTTAAAATCGCATTTTTACATATTTTTACTGATGTAAGAAGCGTAACAAGTGGGGTCTCTTCTTGGAAAACAATTCCGAAATCAGAACCTAAATAGCACAATTTAGGCCATCTTTGAAGATGCAAGAAGGCGGGAGCATGTTTGCGGGTTCTCCACTGGAAATTTTTCGAAACCGAAGTCTAAAGGAATGCAATTTTAATCTGTCGTTCATGATGCTCGGGTGATCTCCCCACAAACTTTTTTCAAATTAAAATCTTCCGAAAGTTCAGGCAATTTTTGATGATGAAATAAGTGCGGGGGTGTCATCCTCACTACCGCCCGAGTCGCCGCTACTGTTTGTGGTGTCATGAAACTTCGAAGGAATAGAAAAGAAAACACCACATAAACGGGATGAAAAATTGCTGTCGTCCACTAAGTTTAAAAGCAGGTAATAAGTTATTACGGCATTTGTTTGCTCTACCTCTTTCAGCCGCTATTTGTCAGAAACTGCAGCGCCTCCTATAGTTTGTTGGAATTTCGAATTGCTAAACTGCATGGGTCAAAATTCGCAATTCCAATCACTTCAGATTTGAATAATTTATCTTGATATCCCATATTTAATATTAATCTATCTTTTGCATTTCACAAGATTCCAAAGAACTACAGAACATGAGCAAAAATGCTCATCAGCGTTATGGAATGGAAGCTTTGTTTTTTGACAGCCTAATCTCGAAATGGACAAGCCGACTCGGAAATTCTTCCAAAGCTACTTTCGAGTTCACGTGTGTTTATTTGGCTTTTCAACCTCAGGGACAAGAAACTCGTCCCATTAGCGGATCCGCAGTTCTTACGTCACAACCTGCGGCCTATTTTCACCTTCAATCACGTGCGAGTTCATGGCCGGCACAACGCGATTCCAGTTGATTCCAAGCTGATAGGGCGGGTCCGAAGCTTTTGTG